>NC_061089.1:604439-611939 GCF_015104395.2 Macrobrachium nipponense | reverse complement strand
CTTCAGAGGAATACTTTTACATATAATGATTTATACATAGAGGAGAACTAACACCCGTTCTGCCTGACTTCTTCTCTAGCTAAATCAAGAGCGCAGGTGTAGATTTAGGTTGGGAAAATGGAGCTCACATTTTACACGACATCTAGCATAGTGTAGTCTACTGAAAGTACATCTGGCACTATACATAGTGTATATGATGAAATCATATTCATGGATGAAATTTTTAATGCTTGGAAGTGACACGAGTATAAATACAAATTACAATTCGTTTGTATGCTGTATATTTTTGAGTTTTGTGGAGCAAGCTTCAATTCCAAACTCCGAATCAATAAACTTAAACATGTGGTGCCGCGCTCGTAGCCACTCAATTCTGGATTTTCGAGGTCGGAATATACACACACACACACACACACACACACACACACATATATAATATATATATATATATATATTATATATACATATATATATATATATATATATATTATAATATATATCTTATATATATAATTATATATAATTTATTATATATATAAAATATATATATATATATAATATAATATATATGTGTGTGTGTGTGTGTGTGTATATTATATATATATATATATATATATATATATATATATATATATATATATATATATATATATATATATATATATATATATTCCGGCCTCGAAAATCCAGCATTGAGTGGCTACGAGCGCGGCACCACATGTTGAAGTATATTGATTCGGAGTTTGGAATTGAAGCTTGCTCCACAAATATACAAGCACATTTTATTTCCAATGAAAACAGACTGTGAAACTAAAAAATATACAGCATACAAACGAATTGTAATTTGTATTTATTCAAATTACAAACGAACTGTAATTTGTATTTATACAAATTACATCACTTCCAACTTGCAGGGGGTGAGACAGGGACCATCCTATCCTATTGGCTGCTGTGAACAATCACTATTATGCTGTTACTCCTCATGGCAATAGAGTGACCCTGGAGGTGGTGTGTGAAGTTAGGTGTTGCACTATCTTTGGGGCTCCACATCCTTGAAATGCATTGTCTGTGTAGTTGTGTCCCCACCATTTTTGGGATGCATTAGAGAATACCAACATCTCTGGTGGTGGTGGCTAGACGAACGGGACTCCCAGTGTCAGGCTGGCCATGCCTCTTCACCAGAGTAGATGCTCCTTTACGTTCTCTGTATGGGTTGCAACAGGTCCTTCTCTGGTCAGTGTCATGGGGAGGGGCTGGAGGTGTGTTCTGCCCCTGGGAACCAGTTTCTTGAGGGAGACGAGGTTGCCCACTGAAATTGGTTCCCAGGAGTCAAGTGAATGTGCTGAACTCCCCATCGTATTGTCAGACTCACGCTTATGGTCGATGAGAAGTCGTGAATGGCAGGCCAAACCATAAGACTGAATGGCAAAACACTTCTGTAAAGAAATGCCGTTGTGAGTCCGCTAATGGCGTTGAGGAGTACCAGAGAACCTAGACTAGGCTTCGTAAGGTGAGCGGTAGTAATTGGTCCCTTAATGGCAAAGCCAAAACTGCTTGGGTCACCTACTCCTGGGTCACCAATTGTGAGGGCTGAGCAATACGAGTGAGAGCGAGCGAACTCATTTTATTTCGCAAATGAGGTTCCACATAAGGCGGCATTACGGATGGAAGCGTAGTGTCTGTCACGCACAAACAAACAAACATAGTCAAAAAGGGACAGGGCCCCCACTGTGAGGTGTTTCTTCACAGACAAAAATACATTAATAATATTACATAAAGGGAACGGATTCCCAACATATATACATCAAAAGAAATGGTGTAAAATGCTCTACATTTTAGTTCCTGGAAGAAAAGAGAGGACTTAAGGATATACAGATTTTTACAATGGAAGGGTGAACATTCGCCCAAATGTCATCCTTACAGCAGTTGTTGAAAAAAGCGTATTCAATTGTGTGGCAGGATCCGAATGCATTTGGCAATGTTATTGTTAGGTTAAGAGTTTTCCGTGCAACATGGGCATTTCTTGGATTGATTGGAAAATGCGTTTGAGCAAGTGGTTTTGAAGAGATTTTAATTGACTCAGAAATATGTGCCAGTGATTCTATCAACAGTGATTTCAGGAAAACAGCAAACAGAGCTGTGTGTATTCACAAGACTCTGCCTGAGGCTTTAGAGCGCCTTCTTTGCAAAGTTTTGACTCAAATGTAACAACCCTATGGAAAGAAAGAGCTCAGGATATAATGGAACGTCCTCCACATTGGCCAATGAAAATTATGCTGCAATGATTCAACAATAAAATATTTTTAAAGAAGTCAGATAAGGGGGCATGGGAAAACAGGTAAGTTTTGTATTGATTACACAGACGAGGTTCTTCTTGTTTTGTGCTTCCAGAGGGCAACTAAAGAGAGCAACTTTGATCTACAAATAATCTTGCTTTGAGCAGATATGTCCAATTTATTCTTGTTATGACCATCCAAATTATGCTAGGTACACAAAGATCTACATGCTTTCAGTGCTCAGTCTGGATAAATCTCACCCATGAACCAAGGAACTGCTGCACCATCGCATGAGTGTGAGTACCTAGGTCAGATGTTAGGTGTAATAGAAATGCAGTGGACATCTTTTCTTGTTTTCTTTTGATTTTTAAGCCAAAATCCTATGATTTAATCTAATTTGTCTGTTTGATGTGAAATTACATCAAATTACATTACCTATTCCTTGCCCAGCTAACACTTTTTGAAATTAGATTTTTTTAAATGTTTTAAAAATTTTGGATGTTGCAGCCAAAATTTCGACATCTCAGAAAGCAGAAAATCATACTCTGAATCAATTAACTAAAGAAATAAAAAAAAAAGTAGTCTTCAAAAATATATTGGTGGTGGGAGGGGGGCGGCAACTAGCCCATGATTCACATATCAGATGGCTGTACCCCAGAATTAACTGCCCCTAAGCGATAAAGATAATTTTTCTCATGGTAGTATCTATTTGCTTTAATTTTGGGCTAAATATAACATATTTATGAAATAGCAACTAAAAAAACCTGCTTTTTATGGATATTCCAATTCTGACACTATCTCTTCAACGAAAGAGAGGAGGGGAAACTACAATAAGATAGATTGTTCTTGAGTCAGAAATTTATATTTAAACTTAAATAACATATTGACTCCTATTTTTCGATGAAATAAACTATTTCATTCGATTCAGCTTGCTTTAAAACCCATAGTTCCTCACCATTTTCATATATTGCTTCTTTTACTGTGTTTGGCATAAAAGCTAACATTATTTTTTTTATCCAGTTTTTGTCCTAAATATTTTTCGATTTTTGGCTGTAGCACCCAAACTCAACAAAATCCAGAGTGCAGACAACCAGAATCTGAATCTACAGAGTCTAAAGTATGGAAAAATTGTGGTCTGCAAAAATCCCTAGAGTGGGGAAAGGTTTTGGCTACTGGCCCAATGTTTATTACCAGGGAAAAGAAATTTAGTGGCCAACCTACTATGCAGAGAGAATCAGATCATGATAGAGTGCTTCCTGAACCAAAGAATAGTAAACAGCCATGTAGATCTGAAGCATTGCCTCACGAGTTGCCTGATACCAGACCAGGGGGCAGTGATGTAGGAGGCCTTCCAACATCCATGGGACAACTTGGATATGTACACCTTCCCTCTGTCCAATCAACTGAAAATACTAAACAGGCTTTACCAAGACCAAGGCCTACGGATAACCACAGTGGCTCCTCTGTGGCCACAGGCCAATTAGTATGCTCACATTCCAAGAGAATTGCCCCAACCACCCAATCCTCTGGTGTAGAAGCATAATGGAAGGTGCCATCGGAACATAGCTTCACAGTTGGGAACTATACAGGAATTCCTCCAAAGGAAGGGACTTTCTACTAAGGATTCTGCAGCACCGATTACAGAGACCCTCATTAACCAGAGTCTATTGGGGATGTGGACAGAGTACTGTCATTAGTGTCATCAGAGGGGTCTTGATTCCTTCAAGGTATCATGTATAGAACACTGCAAACTTGCTTTTCTTCCTGAAGCATGAAAAGGCCCTGTTGGTAGTGGCTATCAAGGGGTGCAGTGCAGCCATCGCCCAGATCTTCAGACCAAGGGACATCAACCTCTCCAAGTCTTGGGGGTTGTCAGACATCATAAGGGAGTTTCCTACAAATCCCTCCAGCAGGCCTCGGAAAGGAATCTCTTTTGCCCCTGCCAAGAGGTTTGGAAGCTGCATAGCTGTATGTTGTCGCCCACACCAAAGGTTAGTTATCTGTGTGCCTGTTTGTGCCTGAGTTCGAGGTTAGATTTGAAAGACATCATCGGGGAAAACATAGAGATTTGTCTTTGTCTTGTTAGAGCCCTAAAGCAGCATCTAAAGAGAACAGCACCACTGAGACACAGGTCAGTTCATAGGCTTAGGTGATAGGATTTTGAGTCAAGACAGCTAAAGTATCGCTTCCATGTGTAAACCATTTACGAATATGTAGGTGTGTATCCCAGAAAAAATACTAATTGCTTTTGAAATTTGTTATACAGTGGCTCCTCAGTATACGAATTTAATTCGTTCCAAATTCCAATTTGTATATCGAAATATTTGTTTATTGATCCAATAATCCCATAAGGAATACAGGTATTCTCCTACTTACGATGGGGTTAGGTTCCAAAAAAACCATCGTTTGTTGGAAAAATCGTATCTTGATTATAGCCTAGCCTACACTAGGTTAATCAGTACCATCTTTACATATAGGGTAGCCTACCCTACACAACATAGTATACTTTATATATACGCGGCATGGTAATTATTAATTTCAGCTAATTCTCTAGTTCAATACATATTGGCTTATGACAGTTCAGTACAAAAGAAATTGAATAACATTAACAAGTTAGCCTAGCATACGATGATGATGATGCCATGGTATGGTGGCTATTTATAAATTTCCAAAAAGGACACCTCATATACATATATATATATATATATATATATGTTATATATATATATATATATATATATATATATATATATATATATATATATATATATATATATGTGTGTGTGTGTGTGTGTGTGTGTGTGTATGTCTGTGTATATATATATATATATATATATATATATATATATATATATATATATATATATATATATATACATAATATATATATATATATATATATATATATATATATATATATATATATATATATATATATATCTGACCCAACCTCTAAGGGCTGGCTAGCAAAAACAAGCTTATTTTTCAGTTGAAATTTAGATTGGCAAAGCTGGATTTAATATTTCTACCAAAATAAAAACACCTCACTACCCACTATCAAGTCTGAATGAGCAGTGGTCAAATGGATATAATTATTATTTTTCCAGGTTCTCGTCGTCCTGTGAGCTGGGAAGCTGGATGCCGCCCCCAGTGGTGGGTCTGGGGGGTTCAACTGCTTTCCTTGGGCGGCCCCAGTGGCATCTGAGGGCACTGTCGGATTCCGGTGAGGCTGTGTTCCAAGGCTGTGTCCTGCGAGGGCCTTCTGCAGGGTTGTCTTCGTCAGGCTTCAGTCCTTGAGGCCGCCGATCAAGATGAGGAACAACTTCTCCTCTCAGCGGATGACGCGTTGCAGTCCTCGGTAGGGTGTTGTTAGGGGCAGGTGGGTGGCGTTGTTCCGTATGAAGACGTACTTACAGGAGTCCAGGGACCTCGGTCGGAACTGCTTCCTCCTGTTGGTGTAGGTCTCTCGGTAGGGAACAAATTTCTGGACAGTTGCCCGGAGTCTTGCCAGTGGGATGTTGGGGTCATCATTGTCTGCGGGAAAGAATTCACCTGGCACTGTCAGGGTCTCGCCGTAAACCTTCTCTGCCGGTTACAGGTCGCCGTTGGCTCTTGGGGGAGTATGGAGGCCGAGGCGGACCCACAGTAGTTGTGCCTTCCAGTCGGGGCTTGTGTAGCATGCCATTAGGGAGGCCTTGAGGGAGTGGTGGGTCCTTCCACCATGCCGTTGGCTGCCGGGTTGTAGGCCGTGGTTGTATGGTGTTTGGTCCTCATCAGGCGTGCCAGGGAGGTCCAGAGTTCTGAGGTGAAGGTGGTTCCCCAATCTGTAGTAATGTCATCTGGCACTCTGAAGCGGCTGATCCAGCTGGATAGGATGACTTTGGCGCAGGCATCTGCGGTGGCTTCTGGTCACCTAGTGGACTGGTTGATCACCATCTGCCTGGGTTGAGGGAAGGTGCCTATTCCCAATTTGGTGTGCCTTCCTGTCTTGCTGCTCTGGCATGCGATGCAGTTCCTGGCCCACCCTCAGGAATCCCTCTTGATGCCGTGCCAAACAAACCTTTCTGTTATGAGTCTGGTTCTCGTGCTGGGTGACAGGTGTGAGAGACAGTGGATTAGGTTGAATACCTTCTTCCTTCGGGAGGTGGTTATCAGGGGGTGTGGGTGGCCAGTGCTGGTGTCGCAGAGGAGCGTCATCTTGGAAGGGCCGAAGGGAATGTCCTCTAATCAGAGGGCAGTGATAGCGGTCCGGTAGGCTGGTAATTCAGGGTCGGAGGCTTGCTCATGCGCTAGGTCCTTGTAGTCCACGGCGAGGTGCTGGGAGCGTATCACAATCCTCAAGAGAGCGTCGGCTATGGGGTTACTTCCGCCGGGGACGTACTTAGTAGAACACCCTAACTCGTTGCTGTCTTGCAGACCAACCATCGCCCGCCTTGATGAAGGCATGGACCAGCGGCTGGTGGTCTGTCCATATGGTGAATGGGATGCCTTCCAGGAGGTACTTGAAGTGCCGATTAACCTGGTAGACAGCAAGGAGCTCATTGTCGAAGGTGCCGTAGCAGGTTTCAGCTTCCTGCTGAAGAAGGCTAGCGGAGTGGGGACCCCGTTGACCAGCTGTTCCAGGACAGCGCCGCATGTGGTGTTGCTGGCATCAGTGGCGAGTGTCAGAGGCCCATCAGGGTCCTGGTGAGCCAGGGTTGTGGCTCTGCTGAGGGACGACTTGGTGCGGTCGAAGGCATGCTGTTGGGCTTCTCCCCACATCAGCTTCTTTGACTTGCCCTTCAGGACCTCGGCCAAAGGACACATGGTGTGGGTGATGTCCAGGATGAATCTTCTGTAGTAATTCACCATCCCGATGAACTCTTGGAGGGCCTTAACTGTTGTCGGCGTGGGGAATTTCTCTATATCATTGATATCCATGGGCAAGAAAACTGGGTATCCGTCAACAGATCAAAGCCAGCTTTCCTGATGGATGAAAAATCCGGGAAGAGATTGGCAGATGTCCGAGAATTCTTCCACAAAACAAGACCTCAAGCAAAGGAACCGATGTCCTGAGGCAAGGTCAAGGTCCTCCCAGGGGCCAGACAAAAGACAACATTCCACAGGCCCACTGGACAACCCAACGGTTGAGACCACTCCACAGCCTCAGATATCAAGAACTCAGGGACGGCTCCTGATATCAACAAGATATCATGATTAACAGTACAAATCTTCCAATTATTTATTA
>NC_061089.1:494439-599439 GCF_015104395.2 Macrobrachium nipponense | reverse complement strand
ATATATATATATATATATATATATATATATATATATATATATATATATGTGTGTGTGTGTGTGTGTGTGTGTAAAATGATATCATTTGGGAGGTAAAGTGAATTTAGATATTAAAGGACATTTGTAGCTTGAATTGATATATAAAATGGATCACGGTTCGAGTGTGATAATTATTCATATATATATATATATATATATATATATATATATATATATATTTATAAATAATGCGATTTCTACCATTATGTATTAGCCCTTCGTGAATGGCTTGGAAATACAGCTGAAAACGGTCAGGACCTACACTTGTGATGGTGTGTGATAAAAGAATTATGCGTTGAAGTGATTATAGTCACACGCACGCACGCACACACTCGTGCACACACACATACACACACACACACACACACATATATATATATATATATATATATATATATATATATATATATATATATATGAACAAAGTTACAGCCACACGAAGGAAAATTAATACACTGGAGATGCTAAGTACTTTCGTCTTATTTCCAAGCCATGCTCAAAGTAACTAAAGGTACACAGAAGCAAGGGCTTATATACGTATATGGTGGGTACAAGTCATAAAGAGGTCGGGAGGTCATAGAACGGTCAACAGATTAGACTTGAAACCTACTTATTAGTAATCCTCTTTATTTATCTTTCAGTTCCTTCTGAAACATATGTTTTATTACCGTGCCAAAAGAAAGTAATCCTTGACGTACATTAGAATTACTCACCTAGGTTAACTGAATCAAAACAGATTCTAACAAGTTCCTTGAAATAGTTTTGTTACGTGACAATATTTGGCTTTGCGTCCAGTGTATTCTGTGGGACATTTCATTTGAATGTAAAGTTAAAGAATTATTATTTTGACCTGTTCTTACTGGGTATTTGTGTTGTTTTAATTTTGTGTTCTAATTTTGTGTTCAATTTCTACTGGTCTGACCTAAGTAAAATAAATCACAATCCATACATGAAATTTTTCGGGGGCTATTGTTTTATAAGCATGTTTTTTTTTTACTTTATTATATGTGAAAGATGCATTTGTATAAAACAATTTTAAAAAGATTTTCCAGCTTCAAATCCAATAAAATGTGGCAAACAAAGGGTGTTTGAGGGCACTTCTTTTTTCTGTCCGACTTTATATCCATGATATGGGATGGATAGCACAAATCTGTCCCTATTTTTCTGGTGTTTTATTATTTTTCATCTAAAAACTCAGGATTGACTATTTGCAAGGCTCAAAGAAACATACACGGAAAACCGACATTTTGATATTTACATGATATCCTGAATAATAGTGTATACATATGTCAAATTATTTGTCTTTTTCCCATATAAACTAAATTTACAGATTAACTGGTTCCCTTTTAATATAAATGTTCAAAAAAGGAAACCAATCGTCTTTCTCTAACTCAAGTGGAAATTTAATAGAAGGGACTTGGTCATTTAGTTGAGCCAATATGTCATTAACATCTAAATCTTTGGGTATGTTGGCTAAACCCGTGAGGATATTAGGAATGATTTGTGCTATCCATCCCATATCATGGATTTTTGTTATAATAAAGCTATTAAGACCTTCTATGAAAAATCGGAAAGAAAAAAGAGGTGCCCTCAAACACCCTTTGTTTACCGACCTTTATTGGATTTGAAGCTGTAAAATCTTTTTTTAAATTGTTAAATGCAAATGAATCTTTCACATGTAATAACGTAAAAAACATACTTATAAAAAATAGCCCCCGAAAAGATAACAATATTGTACACAAAATTCCATGTACGGATTGTGATTCATTTTACTTAGATCAGACCAGTAAAGATTGAACACAAGATTAAAACAAGACAAATACTCAGCAAGAACAGGTCAGACTAATAATGGTTTATTTTTACATTTAAGTGAAAAGTCCCACAGAACACACTGGACGCAAAGCCAAATATTGTCACGTTGTAGCGAAACTGATTCAAGGAACTTGTTAGAATCTGTTTTGATTCGGTTAACCCGGGTGAATAATTTCAATGTAATTCAAGGGTTATTTTTTTGTTGAGCCGGTCATAAACCATATGTTCCAGAAGGAATTGAAAGGTAGAATAAAGAGGATTACCAATAAGTAGCTTTCTAATTTAATCTGTTGACCATTCTGTGACCTCCCGACCTCTTTGCACTCCTTTATGACTTGTACCCAACATATACATAGGCCCTTTGCTTCTGTATATCTTTAGTTGTTGTGACTATGGCTTGGGAATAAGACAAAAGTACTTAGCATCTCCAGTGTTTCAAATTGCCTTCGTGGCTGTAACTTCGTTCATATAATCATCACGTTTTTTATTTCTATGTGATTAAAAATCAAATATATATATATATATATATATATATATATATATATAAAATATATATATATATATATGTATAGTACACATATACATATGATATTTGAGTGTGGGGGTGGACCAGGGAAACCAATTAACTCCAACATATTTCTTTATTTCCGACGTTTCGTAATAATTTCTTTATTACATCATCAGGGATCTGTTCAATTATGAATAAATTTCTAAAAAGTTATAAAATTCACCAAATACAATACAGCCAAAAACAACAGAACCAAAGACTGCCAACCAACCTTTAGGTGGAGAGAGCAAAAGACAGAATGATTACATAGAGAGTTAACTCAGGTAAAGTTAAGTAGAGGAAGTTTGGGTATCTATTGGACTGTTATGCTGATATTAGAATGTTCTGGACTGGAGAACCCAGGGCCGTACCGAGGGTGGGGGTGTCGAACGACCCCCCCCCCCCCCCACCCACAAGTTTCTGAAAGTCCATATTTTCTGTGGCTATCCTTTTCATTGAACTGTACTTACAAAGTAATAAATAATTATTGTTTTTTTGTTAAGTCAAAGTAATATGCTACATATAAAGTAATATGCATCTTATCGTTAACATAATAAATAAGTCAATCAATAAAACTGAAGAGATATTCTTGAATTTCAGTGCAAACTTGCAACATTATAAGTAAAATTCTGTTAACCAAAGTAAGTACTTTGAATAATATCTAATCGGGTAGTAGGGCATAGACCACATACCCAATTTTTCTTCTTAATATAACTAAAATAACATTTTCAAGTATTTCATCTTGTATATACCTATGTAAGCAATGACATTAATAGCAGAAAAGGTCCAATTTTAGAAAAAACGACCCCCATAAAAAAAACTCTAAGTACGGGCCCGGAGCCTACAACCAGTACAAAAGCTAATTCCCCGATGGGAGTCGATTCTGACCCTCAGTAACCTCCTCGTGGATCCGACATATGTCTCAGAGTTGCACTTAGGGCAAGTATACTTATAAACCATGTTAGAAGATAAAAAAAAGGGCTTAATCGATCCTTGTGGTTAAAAAAGGAACCAATTGTTAACAGATTTTTGGGAATTAAATTTGAATTGTTCGCACCATAATCGTTGTGGATCATTTGTAAAACCTGTTTTCTTAAAGAATCATCATGTAAAACGAGGAAATTAGGCGTAAAAGTTTAGCTTAGGAATACTGGTTTCGTGACATCAGTGAATTGTTTGTTAAGAAAAATGCAAAGTTGTTTAAAGTATAAGTTTTGCGGGAAGCAGTTATTCATAATATATTCGGCGAGAAAATTAATTTCTGGTGAAAGGAACGCCAGTTCGATGTAATGAAAAAAGCCCTGTGGAGGAGAGTAAATACAGAATTAAGTTTAAAATTGAAACAGTATAATAAGTGCATCCTTAACCAGTAAACTTCCTCTTCCTAAAAGCTGAAGTATTAAAACAATCATTATTCCTGGTAACAAGAACGTCTTAAAAAGGCAATTCATTGCGCACTTCTTTTCCACTGAAAACTTAATGTTATAATGTTTAAGACTGGCAAATGCTAAAAAAGAATCGATATCAATGTCGGGAATGTTATAGCAACTTTCACTAGTTCGTTCCCGATGTTAGTGATGGACAGGTTCCAGCCCGTGCACAAGGACAACTTGATAGGCAAACACGTCTAATTTTTACAATTTTATTACAAAACTAAACTCATTTAAAATTAACAAGGCAAAGCGATTAAACGGAACTTGGGTGGCTCAGCAAATCACGCTTGGAAAAATTCTGTGGCCACGCGACCACTCAAAAAACTCTTAAGACTTTCAAAAAATCAATTTACACTTTAACAAAATAAACATCAATACATTTCTTAGGAAATTGTGAACATATTCAATAATAATTAAATTGATCTGTACTACGATAATTAACAGAGAGAGGCCGAGAACGGCGTGCAAGGGGGTTTTATACCCGGGTTGGTCATTTTAGTCAAATTAATTTCCCTTAAGAAGGAAACATTCCTACGTTTTTCATATAATTTATAAAATAACAAGAATCTTGCCATTAAGCAATGAGGGAGGAGAGGCGATGACTAATAAATGCATACATTTATCACTACACCCGCCAATCTGCCTTATGCTTGACAAATCGTCTTTACGTTACAAAGGGGTAAATATGGAGGGATGGAAGGTACGTCTCGGAAAATTTGTGCACTAATTTTTCGCGACAATCAAAGTCTTTTAAACAGGGCGAAGGTGTCATCAATACAACCAAACATAAAAAAACGGGTGAAACCTGAGAGAACATTCATCTAACATGCGCTCTTTCCGCGAGCACAGGAAGGTGTTGGCAAACCATCAGTTTGTTTAAAAAGCTTGTCATAAAAAATAAAGGCAGTGTCCCGCACTGCCAGCTCTAAAAAAAAAAAAAAAAAAAAAAAAACAAGTCTTAAAAAGTGCTCTACTAAAATTGTTAAAAATGTATCTTGTTCAGGAAAAAGTTTATTCAAGATAACGTCGATGGCTTCCTCCACAGGAACATTAGTAAAAAGTGATTCTACATCTAAAATTTTTCTTTAAAACAATACGAATGTTGAGAGTAAAATTTTTTTTAGTCAGAGGTTCAAAATAGGTACCAGATTTATAATTGGGTGTATTATAGGATGCTAAAGTAAATCTCAAGGATACGGTCTCCTAACAATAAATAAACCTACCATGTAAAGTATGTGCACTATCATTGAATAATTTCTTTCTTTCCTGTGATTAATAATTCAGCCTTGAATTCATTATTTTAAATATATATATATAATATATATATATATATATATATATATATATATATATATATATGTGTGTGTGTGTGTGTGTGTGTGTGTGTGTGTGTGTGTACCATACACACACACACGTATATATATATATATATATATATATATATATATATATATAATATATATATATATATGCTGAAACAATAATAGTACAAGTTTAGACTTAAAATCATACGTATTATATTGAGTACACTAAAACACTGAAAATAATAAAAAGAATAATTTTAAAAGCGAAAAATTCAACTTAGTATTGATTATAATCACCCTTACTGGTGATTTGATATGTGAAACACCACTGTGGGAGAATAAGAAAAGGTTGCAAATCCTGATTGGTGTCGGCTTTATTGCTAACAAAGCCATCTTCAGAGGACTGATGCAAAGCGATAGAAATTCATAATACATAAGGTAATAGGACAGTACATACGAACATACAAACAGCTGGAAACCAATTATTTCACCTGGCGTGTGTTTGTAGGCGGAGTCCTTCCCCCATTAGAAACAGGTCAAATGTTACAAATCGTGCGGGAGGCCCGCTTTCCTTTTCCCCGTCTTTCAAGAAGCACCTTCATTAAAGTTAAGTTAAACTCCTTGCATGTTTCTTTTGAGATTAATGGATCAAGTTTGTTCATGCCATGACTAATAGTCATGTTCTTTACGAAACTTTCTTTTATAAAACTATACTTAATGATCTTTCTTTCACGTGTATTATTAGAAAACGGTATTAGAAAGTACTATAGTTTTTGCTCATGCCTAGTTGATTGTATGATTGCTTTCACTGACTTGTACAAAAATGCCACTGGACACCTGTGCATTTCTTACACATCTTTTATACTGTTCTGTTCTCTTTTCCAATGTTTCCCATTTTGACCAATAGAAAGGTTATCACAAGACTTACATAGATGTGTACATATCCTTTATTATTATCGGTACTGTTCTTAAATGCTACATTAACTCCAAAATTCTTAATTAGATGGGGAATATCTTCAAAATTATTATATGGCAGTGCAAGCAGGTTCTTTGCTTTATAAGTTTCTATTTTGTTAACCTAAAATGTCTTTTATACCGCTCCTAATACATTGTCTAATACAGTCAGGACTTAATTTTTTTGTCCAGATTCCTAATCGTATGTATTTCATCATCTATGTATTCAAGGCTACATACAGGTAATGCTGACAAAAACAAACCCATGACTAGTTCTATGTATTAGGCAATCTATAAAAGGGTAGGTAACTAACCTTTTCCATTTCCATAGTGAATTTTATTGATGCCATTAATTCACTTTTTCGTTACCTGGCCAAACACACATGATGTCGTCATCAAAAGGCCGTAACCATATAACGTTACGTGGACGGGTTTTGTTTAATTAATAATGTTTTCGAGAAATTCCATAATTCATTTTCTTACCACTTAGGATAATGGGTTGTTACCTATTGCCAGACCAAAATTTTGAGTCATATTCCCTCTTTGAATTTAGATTTACATTCTTTAACTCAAAAATCAATTCGTCCATTGGGCGTATTTTTGGAAAGGGAAAAGCTGTTGCTACTACGTATGGTCTCAAGTATATCCCTTGAAAACTCTAGCAGATCGTCAATGGGTAGCCTATCTTTGTAAATAATGAAGTCACTTCAAAACTCACTAGCCCGGATTCACTACCAATCTGTACATTATTATGTTTATATTTATCATGGCATCGTACGTGATTCTTTATATTAGCAACAGAGATAGTACTACCACCGAAAGGTTTGTTAAGAATATCCACCAGGTACTCCATTTATCTGTGAGATGCGGAACCGACCGAGTTTTCATTGTTCCACACATGCACGGTAATAACGTGCGATGGAGAGGTCTTGGAGGCCTTGCATATCCTTGGCATAGCTCTTTCATTTTCCTTTTGAAATTATAGTTTACACTGTCCATAGGATTTTCATGTATTTTCATCACTCAACATTTTATTCATTTTTTCTACATACTCGAATCACTTTTATATTTAATTTTCTCGGTAGAATAATATATATATATATATATATTATATATATTATATTATATTATATATCTATATATATATATAGATATATATATATATATATATTATATATATATATATAACTACTGAGAATATATATCATTCTTAGCTCTGACTGGCAATGCTGATTTTATCGTCTTTGACACTGACTACGACTCCTACATGGCTGTATTCGAGTGTGATCGGGCAGGAGTGGTTCATCGGCGCTCAGCTTCCATTCTTTCCAGGACTCCAGCTATCAATGACATGTTTGTTCGTAGGGTAAGTCTTACAGCATTTTTTAATGCTTATATTCCCTTTGTTATATATTTAATTACTTTAGGTTTCGTATGCTGTAAGTAAGACAGCTACTGGGAAAGAGGCTAGAGGGAAACCAGGAGTTCTATTATGCATTTATAGACCTAGAGAAAGCATACGATAGAATCTCAAGAGAAGTAATGTTTTGCTGTTTGAGGAAGAGGAAAGTCCCAGAAAAGTTGGTTAGTCTAGTCGAGATGATATATCAAAGAACGAGTACAAAAGTAATAACAGCAGTTGGGGAAACAAAAAACTTTGAAATTAGTGTTGGATTACACCAGGGTTCAGTATTAAGCCCATTTTAGTTTGCGTTGGTCATGGATGAGTTGAGCAGAGACCAGGAATGACGAGCTGTGGGAATTGTTGTACACCGATGATCTTGTGATTCTATTGCTGGAAACGAGGAGGACCTACAGAGAAAGGTTGAAAAGTGGCAGGAGTCTTTAGAGAGAGGTGGCTTTAAGACGAATGTGAATAAAACATAGGTTTTGGTGAGCAGTTGGGACGATAGAGGCAGAATAGTAATACAAGAAAGAAGACGCTCGATTATAAAGCAGGTGGAAAAGTTTAAATACTTAAGGTTTACTTTAAACCAAGTGGGAGGATGTGAGGCTGAAGTTGACAGTTGGATTAAAGCTGCGTTGGGGAAGTGGAGAGAGGTAGCTGGAGTAGTATGTGATATGAAAATGCCAATCAAGCTAAAAGTCAAGATCTATAGTACAGTGGTAAGACCAGTATTAATGTAGAGATCGGAAACATCGGCTCTAAGAAGAAAAGAGGAGGTAAAGCTTGAGAGAACAGAGAAGAGAAAGCTGAGGTGGTTTATGGGAATATTGCTGCTTGAGAGATTAGAAAATGATGAAATAAGAAGGGCAGGCTTAGTAGAAATGACAGAGGTGATAAGAGTCACGATTGAGATGGTATGGACATGTGGTGAGGATGGATGACGAGGAGGAGTGAAGAGGCCTTGGAAGGAACTTGTTACTGCAGTGGTTCTCAAACCGGGTCCGCAGTCCTCTGAGTCTAGGGGACCGCAAAGGCACCTCAAGGGGATCGTGAAGGGGTCACCAAATCACTTAGACAATAATAAGGTTTACTCTCACCCTACGGTTTGGCATTTAATATATGCTACCAAATGTTCTTTTGCCTATGGAATATAGTCAAAATAAAAATAAAAAATTATTCTTTACCACAATATGTACCTCTCACTAGCTTTCTTATGAAAGAATAAAATGGCGAAAGGAAAAAAATTGCAAAAATCACCAGATACTATTTGTACATATTGCACAATTAACTGCCAAGCATTAGCAATAAAAACCGTGCCTGATGAGTTGAACTATGTTCTCGGTGAAGTGATTAAAGCAGTTAACTTCATTAAAGCGAACACACTTAACTCTCGTTCGTTTTCTGCATTATGCAAACAAAGTGAATCCGAATGTGAAACGCACTTATTGCATTCACACATAAGGTGGCTTTCCAAAGGGAAAGTGTTGAAGAGATTTTTCATACAATGTGGAGAAATGCGGTAATTTTTGGTAGACACTAAGCCAGACACCCACGCAAAATTATCTGATTTCGTTTTCCTATATGAAAGTCTGCAAGGGAAAGTGATTACAGTGCCCCATTGCCATGAAAAAAAATGGACTTGCAAAATGAAGTTCGAACTAGGGCACTCTAAACTAAAGAAGAATAATTTTGCCACATTTCCGCAATTAAATACACTAGCAATCTACGGGCATAACCAGCCCCGTTTCACGGGCAGAACCAGCTCCGTTTCAGGGAATCCCTTCTCACCCCTATATCCTTCGGAGTGGGGTGGGGGGAAAGGCAGGATGAAACCCCATCATAAACCATCTTAGGGGTCCCCACTATAACCCTGCCAAGTTTCATGCCCATCAGACCAGCCGTTTGGCCGTGATTGAATGACAGACGGACGGACAGACGTAACGCCCATTATAGTAAGATATATTTATGAGAATGAAACAACATGTATCACTTCTTAGTGAAGAAATAACTCATTGTTTTCCTAACCTGGAAAATTTTGAAAAACACTGCCAGTTTATCAACAACCCATTTGTACTCTCCATTAATGATCTGCCTTCGGAGGATTATTCAGTACATAAACAATTGATTGAATTGATCAATGTTGTAGATGCAAAACATTTTCCGTGAAATGTGCTGTAGATATTTTTGGATCGAAGTGGCAGAGTCATATCCCTGTGTTGCAAGATGGCTCTAAAAGTGCTGATTCCATTTGCAACCACATTATGAGTGCATTTTCCACACTACTTGCCATCAAAACAAAATCCCGAAACAGATTAGGAGCAACAAATGATATGAAAGTTGCACAGGCCAAATTTAGAAGAATTGCTTCAGGCAAAGCAAATGAACCCATCCCATTGAACATACATTTGATAACGAAGGTTGACATTTTCTGATTATATATGTTTTGGCCCAAACACATATTTTTTGTTCCATAGAGGTTGCATTTTCTTGTTAATTAATTGGTTGTCATATAAAAAAAGAAGCTTTTGTTCCAGTAGATAATAAGGTTTCCATTTTAAAAAATATGTAATCTGGGTTTCAAAAAAATAGTTTCGTTTCAGTGCCTTAAGGTTACCATTTTCTGAATATATAATTGTTTGATAAAAATGTCTCGTAACCGTACAGTATATTTTGTAAACGTCAGTAGTAATTAATTTTTAAAAGGTCCGCCGAGCGATCTAAAACTTGTAAAGAGAATGCCACTCAAAAGATGCCTTATTAGTTTGAGAACCACTGTTTAAATAAGTTAGAGAAAGAAGATCGAGAGGAAGACAGAGAATTAGATGGCGAGATAAAGTGAAGGAAGATACGGAGAGAAGAGGTTTGGCGGAGGATGATACCTTAGAAAGATAGAAGGCAGTGGGGAAGGAGCATCGGCAAACGAACTCTTTATGCAGGGATAACGGTGGGAAAGAAGGAGGAGATACGTATTTAGGATAATTGAATGTAAATTGCTTCACCCATTTTGTTTTCTGTAAATCTGATGAATATACGTATGAATCTTTATTTTACATACTTGATGTACTATTTGTGCTATCAATGACTTCACTTCATTGGCTCTCTTCTTCTTAACCACAAGGTTCGTCGGTTACTAGATACTGTCGACGTCAGCCATCATCATTTGTCTTCCATCGAACATAACACTTGTCGTCAGTCTGGGTAAGTTTCCCTTTATTTATTAACCCATTAAATAATAATACAGCGCTAAGAAATTCTCTATTTCAAGGTATTATCCGTGGGCAGTATATATTTATCAGGCCCCTTTAAAAATATGACCGTAATCCAAGCCTTGCGTCTATACAGCAGTAACTTAACACCAGTTCAGGTGAAAATGGAAATTATTATTCTTCGTGTTTAAGGAAAATTATTCTGCATTTACTGGTTCTTGGTTTAAATTATTATAGTAAGGTAATATCAGCTTATGACCAGTGGGCACTCAAGTTTGCATTTACTATTTGCTGCAAACGAGGCGTACTTTGGACTGATCTTTGCTGAAACGATTCCTTGCCTCAAGCCGTCATCATAACAAATATGCAGTCTTCAAAAACATTTGACGCCATTTTAATGTACGTTTTCTTTTCGATTCCCACAGTCGACACAACTGGCATGTTGACGAAGAGCTTTTCGGTCTGTTGCCTGGCTTCGATGAGGCTGATGTCAGGAGTAGAGTTTCGGAGGGCGTCCACGATTATGACATTTCTCAGTTGGAGATCGTGGGAGAGGGCATCGAACAAAACCCGACATTTAAGGGAAGCTACAATAATGGGCGGACTACACTCTAAATAGTACTGTATATATGTTCCGCTGATGAACAGATAAAGATGCGGGAGGGTAAAAGAGATTGATGTTCTGTTGATTTTGTATGCGTCTAGAAGGAAATTCAGTACCAGCCCAGTTTCATTCACTGAGACCAACCAACATGATCCCACTACTGGCGAAATTATGCTCATGGGCTATGCTTCAGAGCTAATTAACCATGCGTATGATTTTTTTTATAACGATGTCTAGATATACTTGATATTATGTATGTTGAAAACACGACGTAGTTGATAAAATTTTTCCACTTAAAATATGACTTCAGTGACATGTCATAGAATAACATTAAGCACTCACAAAGTTAAGGTAATTATCTGTAGCTAATAGAATTGCAAATTGAAATCTGTCCAAGAAAGGATTACGTCTCTCTAACTTTGTAATGATCATTTTAGGCAGGAAACATTATAGGTACCTCAAAACCATTGCTTCTTCTTCAGCAATTTCTTTCTGTGGCTGACGAGTTTATGTGAATCATGTAATACCATACGAGTGCAAAGGTAATGGTGTACATATGTGTAAAGAACGCTAAAGGCATTAACCAGTACATAGCAGCATGACCATCATGAAATCTCTGATGAACACAAAAGACATTTGCAAGAATTAATTTAGGCACTGAATTAAACTCTGAACTACAAAAATAGACTATATTCCCAAAAGATAAGCAAGATTCTAACTATCACGAGAACAGCTAGATTAAGATAATCGAATGAAGAACCAATTTCGTTCATTAAAACTCGTCACTTAGAAAACGGACCGTTTAGAACTAGATCTGGGTAACTGAACAATTCCCACAAATGAACAGCAAACAAGACACCTTTTTTTTTTTTTTTTTTCTAAACCCCGACAAATTTGTTCCACCAATTAAATAGTCACCTAGCAAAAGTATCGTCGCTTCATTTCGTTAAATTCACACTTAGGGCTTATCAAAAGAGCGCCATATCGACAGAGTTCTTATCTACTACGTCCATATTTCAAAGTTTCTTGTGGTTTTCACGCCACCCCTTATCTTCACTCCAAATTTGGGCAGAGAGTGCCCCAAAAATTATATAAAAAGTTCTCAGGGGAGGTAAAACATGACACACGAACGAACGAGCATTCTCGTACGACCACTCCCTTCAGATGATGTCACGGTCATGCAACAAGGTCGTTGCGCAAGAGTTCATGACATAACACATCATTTATTTCATACAAATTCCTGATCTACACAACAGGGTTTTCCGCATTCTATATTTTTCCCTTGATCCAAGAATTAATTAATCTCAAAAGATAGAAACTATTCCTTACTGGTTCCGCCCACCGGAACAGACGCAAACAAGAGCACTTAGTTCGAGAAACTTCCATGCAAACTCAGGCTTATTTGAAGGTGACCTTAAGCGACAAATCCCGCTAACGAAGACATTCTTGTCTCATCTTGACATCGCTATTTTAAAATGTAATGTCCACAGATACATTAGCTCACCACATTCATCTTCTAACTATTTTCCATAGCCCAGCAAGGCACACAGTCTAAATATGTAACATATGTATGTAGCTATGTGGTACATGGTTCAGAGTGGAACTACTTTCAGTGCAATTCGAATTTCAAGACTAAGAAATTGTGGTTCGTGAAGCAATACAGAATGGGGGTGTTAGAATAATAAAAAAAAATAGCAATACTATAAAATATGGAATGAAGTAAAACCTTTGAAACCATGTTTACCTAAATGGAGTGAACTTCTGTGTCAATGTGACTATTCATGATATTCAGTGCCTATACCTTTGATTTCAAAAATATGTAAAAATAACTATATCAAGCTCCCTCTCTCTCTCTCTCTCTCTCTCTCTCTCTCTCTCTCTCTCTCTCTCTCTCTCTCTCTCTCTCTCTAACTTGTCTTCAAGGGAATGGAACCCTCAACAAGTTCTAGAAAGCAAATAAATAAGACATTAGGAGTGATAAGGTTTTTTCCTCCTTCCTTCGAATTTGATAGCCCAGAGCACAAAGCGCCTGGTGTCTTCGTTGCTGGAGAGGCGCCTAGCAGTCGTCGTCAACGAGTCTGCATATCTCCATGCTCCAGCTCCAGTGTCACACCAACTGAGAAATCTTCGGGCCAACTTATCATCGAATGAATAATGAAACCAATGCTAGGTGTAAAGTAGGGCAATTGTCCCCAACATACATCAAAAGCAGCCGCTTCTGCCACACACTTATGAAGAATGCAATAGTAAAAGCTGTGCTCACACCAAGGGATCGTGTCGAGTCAAGTCACGATAATTCATTTGGTGCGACTCATTTTGATGAAACCTTGTTAATTCACACCAAATCCGTCAACCTAAATCAAATCAGCGTCAAAATAAATCTCGAATCTGGGTGCATCATCTGAACTCCAAGAGGTCACAATTTGGTAAACTATTCAGAAAATTTCCATAACTATTTTAGGATCATTGAAATTTCAAGAAGCTGATCGTACCTTCCATTGCAGCAACAACAACTTTCTATAAACTGACAATCACGACGGTTGGGGTCACTGGCATTATAGAAAGCAGGATGCTACCGTACTAAGTTTATTAGTAGTTCGACAAGCATACTTGTAAACGGCATGTGAGACTATGACTGACGTCAAAAATAGGTCCAGCTCTATTTTGTGACTTGAACTGACGCAACGCAATGTGACATAGTAATGTGACTCAACGTAATCGGGGTGAACGGTTTTTTTTTTTCAAAGGCCCATACAAATAATTGTTTAAACTATGTTGGCGATTCATGATACGTACGTCATGAATTATTGCGACTTGGCGTGACTACTCGACACGACTCCCGGGGTGTGAACGCAGTCTTAGACGCTTTGATTAATTTACAGAAATACACCGAGAGTCATAAATGATACAAGATTGATGATTATTGAGGAAGGAAGTGACCTTGGCTCTGGAACATTATAGGGAATAATGTAGATTTCATATTTCTGTTTGGTGTAATGAAGCATGTGTTACAATTCATACGCTGCAAAGTTTATTAATTTTGGAAGCTTGTGTATATAGAGCAAATGCATCACTTGCCTTCAGTTCAGTATGCAGTCATTTGGAGAATGGGGTCAAGGTATCCAGTCACATTATTAACTTCACTATTCAACTAGGGTTAATTATGGATGGCCATGTAGTTTATATTAGAAGCAGGTTAGGAAATGCATTAGATGTTACCGTCAAAGGGAATGTTAGTTCAGACCTACCTAAGACATTTACATGTAAGGCATATGCATTGTGAAAATACTTATTTTATTAAAGCTAAGTTGTTATATAAATGGAAGGATGTAACTAGTAAAAAGCCGGTCACTTCTTCTTCTTCTTTATTTTAGTAAGAGATCTGGCTTCTTATACTGGAGCCAATGTACTCCCCTGCAAAATCACATCAGAAATTCAAAGAATAGTCATACTAACTTTTATTTGTGGAGGAATATTAGTTTGTTAATATTGTATGTGTTAGCAGTTAAGGTATGGGATAAATGATGAGTTTATCTAAATCACATGAGGCTCATTCCAAATTCGTTCAAACAATATCCATGCTCCCCCTCCACTGATATTGTTTATCATTTTTATACAAAACACTTTACTCTAATAGCTACAAAATAACCTCCTATGAATTTATGTTATCCTACCTCAAATATCACAGTCAAATGTAGTCCCCTTACATGTGCAAACTTCAGTTTGTTTACTGACCAATTTAACCATAGTTAACCTAATGTAGCTGTTTTGATATTTCAATATGGCTATTTCGTGTTTAGTATGTTAGTTTTTCCTAAAAATGTTATGAAGTACTTATGTACTTCTTTATCTGTATGTATTTCTAGTATGTTATTTGAGTTTAGGTTTACTTTCATTGCTTTCAATTTTACTATCAACGTATTCCTTTCTTCTGTAAATTTTCTACAATTTAAAATGATATTTGGATGTCTTCTATTACATTACAAGGACTACATAGAGACGAATAAATCATTTTACATTTATGCAAATAATAGTTTACTCTGACATGTCAACTTTTCTATTTTTTACAATGTTGCCCACTCTCCTATAATGGGTTTAAAGGTTCCAAGCCACTTGCCCAGTTTCATGATGTTCCTTCCATTCTTTTTGCCACATTTCTTTCATTTTTCTTCTCTGTTATAGCTAAGTTATTATTTATAATGCAAATATTTTCCAAACCTTGTTTAGGTGTTTCGTCAGCCAGCACATTCTCTAAGATTCCCTTCATTGAGACTTGGTACCAGTGCAGAATCACATAACTTTGGGTGTCATTTAGTTGTGATAAAATTGACTGGATGTTTTGTACAATTTCTTTAAAATCTTTACAAGCGGGGAAGAAGTTGGAGCTTCTTCTTTATTGTACTCAAATCGACACATAGATATGACATATAACAGAGACTACAAAACTGTACAATATAAATGTTAATATTGTAACATCCTCTGTTATTAAATGAAAAAATGAACATGTATATTTTGTCAGCATGATCGTTAAAAAAAAAGAAGAAGTTATTTGTATGCATATAGAATATGGCATGGCAATTCTACAAGATATAATTGGAATGCTGTATACGAACTCAATGACTTCCTGAAAAAACTAAGTAAATAACAGTTTACTTTTTGGTCATCACAAAATCGTCAAATTTTGGGGGGAATTTACATCTAGTACTTCTTATATTTTTGCTCAACTGCATATAACACCCTGAGTCTTCACTATTAAATTGCTGTACATCAATGGTAGTTCTCAGTCAGTACAGAACTCTCATTGACACCACTTGTGTTATTTTCATACACAATTTCATTATCATCTCTATATACAGTGGCATGCTCTATGCTGTTGACATGATCACACTCATTGTTTTTCCTCAAATGTCCCCTCTTACATCTTATTATACCATTATTAGATGAAACATTAAATGACCTCTCATCCAGCCATTCTACTACAGTACCCTTGTCCCAACTCTTTTGACCCATTACAAAGGTTTACCCCGACCACATTACCTTCACTTAATGGATCTAGATCCTTTCTGCTTCTATTATAGGACACTGAACTACTAAGATTTCAATACCTCTTTGCTTTGCTTCACTTGTTCTGTACTGATTACCCTAGGTTTTTATCTATTTGAAGAAGTTGCAAATAGTGTGCGTATGCATCAGTGCCTTGAATAGGTGTGTTTCTGTGATCAAGTATGGCTTAATATGGATCTATTGCCTTCTTAATCAATTACTTGGCCATTTTGGATTCTGCTAATCCCTTGGATTGTGACTGCTTAGGGCTTGTTGTTCGGTGTTCGATATCCCATTCCTTTGTAAACTTCTGAAAGTCTGTATTAGTGAACTGAGAACCAGTCACTTATGAGTACTGAAGGGGACCCGTGCCTTGCAAAGTGCGGCTTCAATTTACAAATCACACGGGATGTTTTGGTATTTTCCAACCTGTCAACGTTCCAAAAATGACTATAATGATCAAGTTACTATGAAAAACTGTCCTCTAAGCTCAAAAAGGTCTACACCCACTTTTTCCCATGGTTTGTCACTTAATTCGTGAAACATGTGGCTGTCCCTTTGTTGAGCTATTTGATACCTATTGCAAATTTCACATCTAGATATAAAATCTTAATTCAGCATTCATTGATAGCCAAAATATGCACTCTCTTTCTCTGCATAAGCATCCTTCTACACCTATGAGACGAGTGCACAGCCTCTTTTATTTCATTACGTAAATCGAAGGGTACAACTATATGTTCACCTTTAAAGATTAAGCCATCCTGGACAGTAAACTCGTCCCTAGTAGCTTTTGAGAATCTAATAGGTAAGTATGCGACCATGTCAATTGCTTCAGAATCACTACCACCTTCATTAACTGGTAAGTTTGATCTGGATATTAAGTCAGCTACATATATTTCTTTACCAGGTGTGTACTCTAGCTCAATGTCATATTGCTGTAGCCTCTTAGGATCTCTGTTCAAAGGTTAGTTAACAATGGACATGAGAGGTTTATGGTCTGAGAACACTTTAGTCCTGCAACCGTATGCATAGCATTTCTTTGTATAATTTTTATAATTGCGCATAACGCCTTTCGGTCGGTGTCAGTGCCCTACTAGCATAAGACAGAGGGCTTTCATCCTGTAGTAGCACTGCACCGAGTCCAGATCGGCTTACATCACACTGAATTTCAAGAGACTTAGATGGGTTAAAATAAGAGAGGACAGGAGCCTTAGTGACAAGGTCTTTTACTTTTTGAAAAGCTGGCTTTTGTTCTTTCCATACCTATATAACATCTCTGTCAAATGTCTTATTGGTCTCATTACATCTGAAAGGCTTGGCAAAATTTTGCCAAATAGTTAACCATACCATTCAACCTGAACACTTCAGTAACATTGGTTGGGGCAGGCATCTTTACTATGGGCTCAATCTTAGAAGGATCTGCTTTTAAGCCACAAGCAGTAACTTTATGACCAAGAAAAGTGATCTCACATTTGAATAGTTCTACCTTATCTTTATTCAGTTTTATTCCTTGCTTGCGACAGCAATCAAATAGCAATTTCAACTTGTGTTCATGGTCCATTATAGCATCCTTCATAGATTCTCCATTACCATAAACAAGAACATCATCTGCTATGCATATAACATCAGGTACGTAATCAAGAGTAAATTGAAGCTTTTTTTTTTTTTTAAATCTCACTACTTATTGCAAGACCAAATGGTAATGATAGCTAACGGAAACTCCCAAAAGGTGTTTGTAATGTCAGCATGCTGGATGTATGATCCAATGACAATATCCATTACCCAAATCAAAGCATGAAAATCCTTTGGCGGTACTCAATTCAGGCAGAATATCAGCCATGATGGGGAGAGGGTGCAATTCTCTTTCAAGAGCTTTATTCAGTTGTTGGGTGTCAATACATAGCTTAATATCTCCTGTTTTCTTTGGTGCAACTACCATCCTGCTTACCCACGGAGTAGGCTCCTCTACCCTTTGGATGACTTTTGGCATTTCTAAAGTCTAACAACTTTTGTTTGGCTTTTGTCTTCAAGCTAATAGATATACGGCAACTGGAAATTGCCACTGGTTTGACATTTTCATCTATAGTCAAATGAACATTGCCTTGTAGCTCACCAAGACCATCAGCAAAAACATCAGCATAATCAGAAAATACTATAAACAAAGACCAGTCAGCTTTGCAACTAAGCCCTGCCTACTGATTACGTCACGACCATTCCTTGAAGCTGATTGGTTGGAAAGTTTCGAAAAGTTGGTTAATCGGTGGTTCTTTTCCTCTTAATTTATTTTGCAATGGTTGTTTTACCGAACTAAAATACGTTGTGCTGATTATCAAAATGAAACTATATTATCCCCTGAAATGAAATCATGATACGCATCTCCTTGGAAATGGTAAAAAAAAAAAATATATGAATGAAGTCAGAAGTGTTCTGCGTTGTTGTGACGTTGTGTTTCGTAAATGAGGTTCACCTGAATAAGAGGTGACACTGGGAATGTCTGCGTTCGAATCGGTGCCCTTGAATCACTGGACAATGGTCATTCCCGACTGATATTGTCAAGCGTGTCACCATTATAAATTTAAATACAGAGACATTCCCAGAGCTATGCAGACTGATATTTCATATTGATTTCAAGAAATTTTACATTTGCATAGTCTTAAAATCTATTACATTGGAATCGTTTACACATTCGGAGGGATGACAAGCAGGGACTGCACTTAATTTATAAAACCAGAAGATACCTGTCGTGAAAAAATAAGTGCACTATTTTTCCATGACTGAATTCTTCCTGGGCCCCATAAGTAAAAAACTCCACGTATACCGATTGGAGGCAGGGATGTGATGGTTCTTGATCTGATTGCATTATTCTCATAGAAATTATTGATTCATAGATTGTGAGGTCCATGAAATAATTACTTGTTTATTGATTTGTCTAAATTTTAACTTATCAAAAGGAAGTAAGTTCTTATAGCAAATTAAATTATATGAAAAATGATTAGCTTGCAAGAGCACGACCCGCTTTTCGCCCCTCAGAGCATCCTTCAATCGAGAGATCACGGGTGAGATAGACGTGCGAGGGTGAGCTCCGGCTAAGGCGAGTTATCTATATATTTCCATGTGGCAATTGTGAGTGATATGCATTGCAGTAAATAATCAGTGTAAATCATAGCCATCGTTGGTGCAATGTTTCTGCTATCGCTTTTTGTGATAGTGGTGCTATTCAAGATCGTGACTGAATTCATTTTTTCTGTAAGATAGTTAATTTTTTTAATGTTCTAGAAGGTTCTCGTGGCCGCGTGACCAAGTGTTACTTTGTTTTATTGTAAGGTGATACGGCCCCCTTCTTCCATTTATGTTTGCCTTTATATTAGTAGACATGAGAGTAGGAACTTTGTTTTTAATAAAATTATAAAATCGTAGACATTTGTAATTCAGTTGTCCTTGTGCACGGGCTGGGTACTTTCCTATCAGCTGGGTCTATCAGCCATTACTATCAGGCACATACTAGTGAGCTAGTCGCTGATTAATTCACGAAATTTGTTCTGGTCCTTCGACGAACCAGATAGACCTAAGTAACTAGTCCCTGAGCAACAACAGCTGGATTATGGTTTTCGCACTGATTGTAGGTAACTCACAATTGCCCTTGAACCTCCCGCAAAACGAGGGAGTGGAAATTGAAATTTACTGAAGACCAGGTGGGCCAATATCTAACCTAGCCTGCGAGATGTTACCTTTCTGGAATAGGCGATACCATCTTGCCATAGTTTTTCTGGTGGGTAACAATCCTGCGCGAGATACCACCAAAGTAGTTTGGGACAGGCTGAAGGCCTTTTTGGAACGCATACGGATGATTGCCATTACAGTAGCCGTGTGCAACAGTGAAGAGCGAGAATACCACAAGGCGAATCACTTCGGTATTGCTCCATCTGAGTATGATGCTCAAGTCAAAATCTTCAACACACAGGTTTGAAGGTACTGCGAGAGACAAAAACGTCGTGGAGTGTGACACTTACCTATGAACCCTGTAGGTTACAGACAAGGACATACATCTGATAGAATGCATTTTGATGCACATGTGCGAGGTGTATTCCTAAACCGTATTGTGAGATTAATCTGTGTCGAGCAGGCTTGACGGAACAAACAGGAGAACAAATCGCTAGTTCAATTCTTCAATTCTTGTGGTAATGTAGTGTAAAAAATTGGCATCATTTCCTTCCTCCCTTGCTAGATTGCTGATTGGAACAAGTCTTTCCAGCTAACGTAGTTTGCTTGTAACTTCCCTCACTATCAAAATGGCAGCCACACTTGAGACAGATTGAATCCATCATAGCCCTCCTAACCACCTCTCTGAATCACACCCAAGGGAATCTCCTTGATTCCTTGAATGTAAATGTGTACCAGAACTTATTGGAGTGTATTCAAGCTGATGAGCAGCAACTTTGATCCCTGTATCTAACAAGTACTGTCAAGCTAGAGCCTACCATTGAAACTAGAGTTAAAAAAGCGTTGGAAGACACAGGGCAAACAATCACTTTGTTGCTCAACCATATTGGTACTCTGGCTAGCGTATCGCAGCCTAAAACTCACCAGCCTCGATTACAAGAGCTCCCATTGCCAGTATTCAAAGGCAAAAAGAGCGAATCCACCACCTTAAGGAGCTATTCAATGCTCACGTTAATCAACACACCTATTTGGACGATGTAGCCAAATATTCCTATTTAATCGAATCTCTCGAAGGGGAGCCACTCAAGGAAATTCAGGCCTTGAGCGTAACTGCCGCTGATTATAGTGTAGCCCTTGATTTATTAGATAAATATTATGGGAATCAGCATCAAACACTGCTTATTTTGCATCGTTGGCTGGCCGACATTTTTGTACCCAAATGCATTTGTGTAGAATTAAAGAATTTCTGCATTGAGCTTACCGTTCTCATTGAACAAATTAAAAGTCTCAGTGGATCCCCAGATCAATGTATGTTGTTAAGCCTTATCAACCAAAAGTTATCCCAAGGTCAAGTGTATCAGAGAGTAGTTGATTATCCTCGCAAGTGTGACTTTTCCCTAGATGAATTGTTTGAGGCATTAGATTTCTTCATATGTAGTATGGAAGACGATTCCTTACAAAGAGGAGAAGACTTGTCACAGACAGCGCATAAAAAAGGGTTGTAAACAAATGTCCCATGTACGACGTTGTATCCTTTCTGTAATGGTAACAATACTGCCCTCAACTGTTGGAAGCATTCGAGTGTAGTGGCTAAAAAGCACCAACTGATCTTAACTAGATAGTCTTTCAATTGTTTCGCTTCCAGTCACAGTAGTAAGCAATGTAGTAGTAAACGAAATTGCAAGTTGTGTGATGGACGCAATCACAGCTTAATTTGTGAAAGAGACACCCATCAACCCAAGTTCGTTGTGCCTTCTACCAACCGTCCAAGTTTTCAGTTCTCCTGTAAGTCTTCTCGTGTAGTTTCACAACCCGTGAAGCACCACGGACTTAACTGTAACATAATTCAAAGAATTCTGTCAAAAACCAAATATGAAAAGTCATGCGTAACTGCAAAGATGGTCAAGGATGGGCCTTCGACTGAACTGTCAGCTATGCTGCTATCCACAGCTACCACCACAGTACACACTCGCGATCAACCTTTTCACACTCACATTCCATGACCTGGGCAACCAACACAGCTTTATCTTTAGTTGGCTGGCAAAAAAGTTGAACACAGTCATTAAGCGTGTTTCTGAAAATGCTCCCTTTGGCTCTCAGATTGTTCATGGAGGATTTTATGTTGTTTTGTGTCACTCACAAGTAGGGCATAGAGTAATTCAATCTAAACTTCTTGTTCACAATGATGTTAACACGCCCATACATAACGTAGGTATCTGTAACGTAAAGAAACATTTGCAGAGTAAGGGATGTATGATGGTGGATGAAGAAATTAAAACGGATATCCTCAGAAACGTCTATTTATTGAAAGGGGCTGATTATTTCAATTTGTTCATATTGGGGATGGATAAGATACATGGGGTGAGCGTGTTCGTCACTCACAATGGTTTAACTCCATACAGCCGAGTGCCACAGTGGGCCCTGGAAGGGTTAAATGTTTCTACTGTATGTACCTTACTAGTATGCTGAATTGTCGAAGAAGAAATTGATGTTGACATGTGGTGGTAGTTAGATACCACTGGAATTGCACCACACGAGCAATTCACTACCAGATAAGCATCACCAGTACCGAACAGGGGTACAGTAATACCTCAAACTTATGCGATTCGATTTGCGCAAATTCACAATAGAGTGTACTTTTCATTGGAACCTACCTGATTATCATACGCGAGTTCTTCAAAATAGCACAAACATTTGTGAATCCTCCAGAAACGCTGCAAAACCCTGAAAAAGTGTTTATGTTTAATTTATTATGTAAATTTTTACGTTTTAAAGCTTTTGTGTATAAAATATTTATTAAAAAGGTATCATTTTTATTTTTGTATATGCATAAATATGATGCAAAGGCAATTACAGCACCTACTGTTAGTGCATATACATACTTTTATAAGATGCAATACCCACTCACAAAGTTACTGCACTTTTCAAAGATGATATCCTTTCAGAAACTTGTTTAATTTCTGAACCACATTCTAGTCATAGAGGGTATATACCTGGAGTTGTGATTTCTATATCAGTACTGCGTAGTTCTGTGGTCTTCCACCAGGGCAGCGCTGCAAAGCCTTGCAGCCATTTTTAAAGGTCTGGTAACCCATAAATTAAACAGGGGATTAGTATGATTGGGAATTTTTTTATCGTTAATATTTAATGAGTATGTGTTAAGCAAATTTTTAGGGTTTAGTAAGTATTTAGTGAATGTTTATGAGTATATAATTCTTTAGTGAATGTTTTTTGAATGTTTATTGTGTAAGTATTCAGTGAATGTTTAGTAAGTCTTTAGGGTTTTAGTAGTTTTATGAATGATAATGAATGTTTAGTGTGTAAGTATTCAGTGAATGTCTAGTGAGATTAGGGTTTTAGTGAATGTTTTACGAATGTTAGTGTTCAGTGATTATTTAGTGTGCAAGTATTCACTAAGTTTAGTGAGTGTTTAGGGTTTATTGAATATTTGGGGATAGTAAATCTTTGGTAAGTATCCAGTGAATGTTTAGTGAGTGTTTAGTGAATGTTTAGTGTATGTGTTTATTGAGTGATAAGTGGATGTTAATTCACTGATAGGGTTTAATGAGTGTTTAGGGATTTAATGAGAATTTCGGGTTTAGCGAGTATTTAGTGTTTAATGAGTGTTTAGTGCAGTGGTTCCCAACCTTTGGCACTTTGAGGAACCCCTTAGACAATACATAATCACTTGTGGAACAGATTCTGATGTGAGTTAGTATATATATATATATATATATATATATATATATATATATATATATATGCATTTGTAATAATTACCTTTAGTAAAAGAGAGGAAAAAATCTCCCACAATATGTTACAATAGAATAAATTATAGGACTACGATTTCTCATGGTATGTTTAACGAAAAGAAATATATACTTATAAATAACAAATGATTAAATAAAACATGAATTCCCACGGACCCCTAAGGTTCCGCGGAACCCCGGTTGAAGATGGTTGGTTTAGTGTTTAATGAGTGTTTAGGGTTAAGCGAGTGGTTAGTATATAGTGAGTACTTGGTGAATGTTTAGTATATAGTGAGCACTTAGTGAATGCTTAGTGATTATTTAGTGTTTACACTCCAGCTATGAAAGGTTGAGACTTGCCTACAATTAGCGACATTGACACGTTTCCCATCTTGCCAAAGGAGTTATTTAATCCTAATCCAAAAAGGTACATTTTTAGGATTAACCTCAAGGTTAAGGTTAAGTCCAGCTATTTGCTTTTATTCACCTTGTCACTTCGTTTAAGAGTAATTATTCCATGTGTATGCATGCTTACGTTTAACGTACGTACTTATATATATAAAAGGTATATATATGTACACACACGCATATAGCCCTAATTAAATTTTGCATCAAGCACCTCGAAAAATGTACAGCAAGGTCCAAGTAGTATAATGTTTTGATCTCTGTCGCGAAGTTTCTTCGATGACTGTTTAGGGACAGGTTCTCTGCCCCGATGTTAGGGGGCAAGATTTACCAACAAGGAAAGTCACCAGTCCATACACAAGGACGAAAGAACTATGAAGTTAATTTACAAATTTTATTAGAAAAATATACCTACCTACTCTCATTACTACACTTATATCTAAGTATTTACACAATTCAGGCAGCTCTGGCCACTATGGTATCAGGACTGAAAGAAAAAAGGCGACCTCGTGGTCGCGCAGGTAACACGAAATTTATCACTTGAAATCTAATTCATCATTGACAATAACACGCAAATCTCCTCGGCAGAGAGATCGCTGATAATTAAATAACATATTAAGCAAATGCCCTAGCTAAGTATTGAATATTTCTCCATAAGTACTGACAGTTATGGTCGCTTGGTGGAAACTGACATTCAGGTGCACGGACCCTCAGACCCAACTTACTCTCAAGTCTTATCTCATTTTCTATAGTTCGATTTCAACTTTTCCACCATGCGACTAACTCGATAAACAACTAGATAAAAAAGCACAACAACATCAAATAACTGTTTGTGATGCAGAAAATGTAAGCGAAATAATAAATCGATTCAGAGACATTTGCGGAATTTAGAACCATCGTATTTCTGCCGCCAATGGGGGAGGGGGGAAGAAATTGGAGAGCAAGTTAAGGCCTCCTCCAGGTGGAGTTCTTTATCGCGAAAAACTGTGCACTAATTGTTTTGCGACATTCTCCATCCTTCCAAAAGAAGGAAAGGGCAAGGAATGCGAAGGGGGACCCAACAGGGAGGCATGAGTGCACAGTTCGTTACGGGACACTTGAGGCCTAGACGTCTGGTGCAGCACTACGTCAAACGTCCAGCTCTTAACAGCTAGACACAATCTTGACTTCAGAGTGATCAATCAATAACTTATATAAAGGGCAACACAATAAATGTCAAACTAGTAGCCACTGCAACTGGCTATGCAATGAAAGGCAAATAACATTCTTAAGCGTTCAACTCAAGTGATTAAGCAAATAACATGGGATAATTAACTCGATTGTGAAACAATAATCAGCAATGTAAACACATTTAAGGCAAAAGATATAGTATGATCATGAGAGAAAAAAAACATTTCAAACAATGCTCAATAAATCATCACTTCAGGTAATAGAATGATTATACAACCACTTCTAATAATCAAACAGGCAAATGAATTGGGTAATGTATACTAAACGTGATGCAAGCACAAGGGCAATCAATTAAATTACAATGATCAACGAGATAAGCATCTCCACTAAGATAATGATCTCAATTACGCATCTCATGTAATGCAGTGCAATGATGTGATACTAATGTTCAAATTAATCACTTCAAATGGTAATCGTAGGTTATTTTTATGGTACAAAACCAAATAATGAAAGTAAGAATTGTATCAGATGTTAATTATTGCCAAATCGACCAATTAAGGTAAACTTGGTAATAAAGGATTACTCTAAGAATGAAATGATTCAATTAGTATGGTAAATATTCAAAGCACTGTCAACTTCAATAGAATTTCAATCAAAATGTGTTCATGCAAATGAAAACAATTCAACTAGGTAAAATATGACCACGTAACTTCGTTACGTATGAAATGCATAGTCATTCCTCGCGAATGAAACAATAATAAACATTATAGCATGTCAAATTTATCAAATAGTAACCAAAAGTTTCACTTGTTACTAAGACTGTTGCACTAGCTAGAGCTTTATGAAGGGTGACTTCATCCCTGTGTAGTATGAGTTACAAAACAGACGTAATTGACACTTCATAGAAAACGCATCAGTTGAAGCTGTCTCCGGACTGCGTTGTTCGGTCTCACAAGATGCAACAACAATAATCAGCACTACCCTATCTAACACCTTCAAGTCTCTTCCCGTCTCCCACTCTTTAATAGTTCGCCTCAAAAAATACATCACACATACATTATACTAAATCATCTCTTACCCACTCCACCATTTTCTTTCTCTGCTCAACAGCAGCATTCCTTTTTGGTAGGACACTTAACTCAGTCACTGTTCCACTCATTTTGCTACCACCATTTTCTGTCTCTCGCTCACTCAACTCGAGTCCTTCAGTCTGTTGAGACATGCTACTTACATTTTCTTCATCCTGCTCACTCTTGCTCTGTTCGATTTCATACTCAGCATCATCCCAGGTTCCTTCCTCTTCTTCTTCATCGTCACAGGCATTTATCTCGGGTGGGACGATGTGCTCTACTGCTCGAAGATGCTCTTCGCCCTTGAAGAACACCTTTACGGATCTCATTACCCGACTTTTTTCAGGGTAGACTACGATGATTTTACTGAGTGGCCACTGACTGCGTTTCCGCTGATCGGCCTTAATAAGACGATATTGCCTTCTCGAAGGGCAATCAGGGGGTTCCTCTCGGAAGTTGTGAAGTTCTTAGAGCGTCTTCAGGTATCCATCACACCAGTACATCTTGAAATGGTCCAGGCTCTCAGTTAACCTGAAGTACCTGCGTCGTAGTTGCCTTGTGGTCAGGGTGGTGTGCATTTCCTCTTGAGGGACCACAGGCGGCAGTAGTCTTATCACATCACCATGAATGAGGTGCGATGGGATGAGAACTTCATCATCCCGTGTGTCCCCAGAGTACATAAGTGGATGGTTGTTGACGATAGCTTCGGCCTCCTTCACTAGAGTCCAAAGCTCCTCTTCCCTGAAGACCTTATGGCGAAGGGTGGTCACAAGGGTCCTCTTTACAACCCCCACCAACCTCTCAAAAAAACCTCCCTTCCAGGGAGATCAGGGAGTCTGGAACTTCCATCGAATTCCAGCTTTTCAAAGAAATCTTTGTGTTGCGTCTTCATCGTAGACCTCCTGAAGGAAGGTACTCACTGTTCTGAAGGTCATGGCATTGTCACTGTACACTGTAGAAGGGGCTCCATGGGTAGCTGCAAATTGTCGCAGCAACAACACGTAGGTGTCGGCGTCCAGCCATTGCAGTAGTCCAGATACACCGCACGGATGGCTAAACAGGATATGATGAGGATGTATCCCACTCCCCCTTTGATCTGGATGGGGCCAGTGTAGTCTATGCTGACCTTATCGAAAGGGCGTAGCAGGCGAGTTCTGTTGAACAGGAGGGGGGGAGGTGGTGGCCAACGAAGAAGAGGCCTGAAGGCGAGAATGCAGGCCCTACATCCCCCTATCACTCTCTTGGCGATGGCCCTCAGTCCAGGGCTCCAGCATTCCTGTCGATAAAGGGTGATTAATATGTTGACACCACAATGCATGTGAATGGTATGGAGGAATTCTAAATATAACCTAGCTAACATGCCTTTAGGAGGCAACAACATCAACTGGGTTTTACAATCAGTTACATTACGTAATTTACTCTCTGTATAGACAATGTCATCTTTCATCACTAAGTTAAACTGTTGGATAAAATTAGTTATGTGCGTGGGCACTTGCAGATCATTTCCAAGTTTGTCACATACTGTCTGATAATAATGTCTTTGATCTAAGTATACAAATTTAGTGAATGGCTCTGCCTTGCAGTTCCCAAACTTTAAGACATATTTCATAATTTTCTTTAACTTTATGAAACAAACATTACTCCCCCTTAGATGCCATATATCTCCGGGCGGAGTCAATGTTCCTTCATCCCTCAACTCTCGGAGGGCTGCAAAAACCATGTTTTGTTGTTTGTCGGGAGGCTTACGGTCATCTGGCAGTTCGGTTCTGCCCTGTTAATGGAGAAAGGCAGGTCCCTTGTTCCACATGTGGCTAGACTTCAATTTCTTCAAACTGGCACCTCTGAAGAGTATGTCTGCTGGGTTCTCTTTGGTGGGAACATAGCATAGTTCTACAGCACATTCCTGTAGGATGAAATTGATCTCCCCAATGCGATTAGAGATGAAAGTGTTTTTGTTTCCTTCCCCACTCTGTACCCGGGCTATAGCTACTTTGCTATCAGTCCATGTGACAATTCGAGAGAAGTTGAATAAACTCTTGAGATGTCTGCACAACTGAAATCCGAACAATAAGGCTAACAACTCAAGTTTTGGTATGGGTAATTTAGATTGCTTTTTTGGTGTGACTCTCATCTTCGAAGTTAGAATGTTCGTTTAACCCTCATGTTGCCTGACATACGCAACGGCTCCATAAGCCTTACTACAAGCATCAGTGAATACATGTAGCTCAACGATTCCCAACATAATTCCCCTTGGAAACTCTAAGGAATGAGCATCTACAAATTCAGTTAATATGTCATGTGCTTCCCTTTCTCGTTCCTGAGACAGAACATCATCCCATCCTAGCCCTTCCTCCCAAAGTTCCTGTAAGAAAAGTTTTCCCCTGACAAATATGAGACAAACTAATCCTAAGGGATCAAAGTTGGCTACTAAAGATGACAGAAGTTTGTGTTTCGTTATTCTGAGGGGGATATTGGGTTCATCAGTTCTCTTGCTAGGTTTCAAACTTAAGCCATCAACGTCTCTATTCCAAATTATCCCTAACACTGACTTCATTAGGTTCATTACATTCTAGTCACTCGGTAAATCTCTGACAGTTACTGGCCCACCCAGTTAAAGGCATGTGGGCTTCATCTAACAATGATTTGGTTTCAACATATGGATCTTCTATCTGGTTATAAGATTCAAAAGTTTGAATATAGTTATCTACATAAGAATTCATTCATTCTTTTCTCCCTTTCTCTTGCAGGTGAGTCCTAAGCACTTGTTGCAGTATATAGGGACTAGTGGTGAAACCAAATACCACGACTTGAAAGGCGCATGTGGCCACTGGTAAAGGCCTTCATCGCCACAAGAAACAGGCGTATTTAGTGTCCTAGGGATTCAACAAACCACGATGAAATGCTTTCGAGATATCTGATATTGATGCATAAGGGTGACTCTGGAATTTGCTCAGCAAATCATACAACATTATGACTAGGTTAGGACCCGGATTTAGACAGTCATTTAACGAGAGTTCACCATTAACTTTGGACGAAGCATTAAATACCATGTGTAATGGTGTTGTTAGTCTCTCTTTTACTCCGAAATGGGGTAAATAGTAGCCTTCAATTTTTGGATTTTCGACTTCCTTAATGAAGCCAGCTGCAAGATACGTCTGAAGGACATTTCATAATTGTCACAATATTCAGGATTTTTACTGAACTGTCTCTCGAAAGTGTATAAATGGGCAAGAGCATTTCGATAGTTACAGGGTCGTTTGGATCCATGGAATGGTAAGCTGACTTGGTATCCATTCTCGGTTATAGTGATACTCTGTTGAACCTTCAGCATGGCAATTTGTTCAGAAGTAGAGAATTGTTCGTTCGGCACAATTCTGAGTGTCTAGTTTCTGCCACATGTCAACATCGACGTCACTTTCAATGAGACGGCACACTCACACTGTTCAAACAGTTGAGATGCGCAACCCGTCCAGGGCCCACTAAGGTACACGTCCATATGGTGCAATACCATTGTGAGTGACAAACACGCTCACTCCGTCTACTTAATCCATACTCAGAACAAAAAGCTTAAAGTAGTCTGCTCCCACGAGCAGATTGATGTTCCTAAGTGTCATTTCTTATATCGTTGTCTGCCATCACTCATCCCTTGTTCTGCAGATGACTCTTTAGTTGCACAAACCCACGTTGTGAATGGGGGTATTAACATTGTCATGAACAACTAACTTTACTCAAATGACTCTCGGTCCCATGTGGACGTGGCAAGAAACAATGTCAAATTCTCCCTTTACAATTTAGGAACCAAAGGGTGCAATGTTTAAGAAATTGCATTTTACTACAGGTAACTTCAATTTCTTAGCCATCCAACTTAAAATAAAGCTTCTCTGACTACCGGTGTCAAGAAATGTGCATTTTATACGGTTAATCATGACTGTATATCACTGCAGTAGCTGTGGGCAACAAGGTGGCTGGTAGTTCATCAGAAGGTTGATTATTAACGACCTTAGCATTAACACAAGGCTCTTCTTTCTTTACATTACGTTATTGTGAGATGAGTGACTTTTAACGGGTTGTGAGACAACATGAGATGGTCTGGCAGAGGACGAGGAATTGGAATGGTTGACAGTGTGCACAACAGATCTGGACCAATTACTCTCTCTCTCTCGCAGATCAAACTGTGATGGCGTCCATCACACAATTTGCAGTTATGTTTGCTACTATACTGTTTACTCGCGTGACCAGAAGCAAAACAATTAACACATTTCTTGTTCAAAATAAGTTGGTGTTTCTTGGATGCAACATTCGGATACTTTAAACAATTGTAAGCTGAATGATTATTACTGCAAAATGCATACATCGCTGTCCGAGGGGGATTGGTTTCCAACTCCTTTGTACACATTGTAGGTGAAACACTTTCGCCTTGCTGTAACAAGTCGTCTTCCATAGAGCGTATGAAAAAATATAATGCTTCAAAGAGTTCATCCAAGAATAAATCACATTTGTGCAGATATTCTGCAACTTTCTGATATATCTGACCTTGTGACAATTTTTGGTTTATGAGACTAATGAACAAACCTTGATCCCTCACAGAACCAGTAAGATGTTTAATTTGTTCAATTAGTACCGTAAGCTCAATACAGAAGTTTTTAAGGTCAAGGTAATTACATTTAGGGGACAAAGATATTTGGTAACCGCCGATGTAGAATGACCAGCGTCTGATACTGGTTACCATAGTATTTGTCTAACAAATTGCGTGCCACCCCATAGTTGGCTGCAGTTATGTTCAAGGCCTGAACTACCTTGCGTGGCTCCTACTATAGACCCCAACAAATAGGTGAATTTGGCCACGTCGTCCAAATCTGCATGCTGATGCACATGAACATTGAATAGTTCCTTGAAAGTGGCAAACTTGCTTTTTTCACCATTGAATGTGGGCAAAGGAAGCTCTTTAAGTTTAGGTAGACATGTTTTTGGCTGCTCTACGCTGGCCAATGTACTGATTCAATTGATGAGAAGGAGGATCGTTTGACTATCTTCATCCAGTGTTATTAGTATCTTCTTTCCAGTGCGGGTTTGAACTTGACTGCACTCTTCAAGTACACTTCCTTGAGCTGCTGCTCATCAGCTTGGATACGATCTAGCAAATATTGATATATGGGAACATTATGCGAGTCCATAGGGTTCCCTTGTGCCCGCGTTAGCAAGGCAGTCAGGAGGACCATAAGAGAGTCAACTTGTGTTTTAAAAGCAGCCGCTATTTTGTGGTTACGGAAAGATACAATTAATAACTACATTATTTGGAAAGACTAGGTCCAATTCTCAAACTGGCAAATGGGACGAAGGAAATGGCATAGCTTTCTTACTTACATTATGTTAGTTCGTTACAACGGGCTTTCTCGCTACAAATCAGTCTCATGATACGGTTACTAAATGTGCTTTGCACATGGGTGTCAAAATGAAATCGATCAGACGTTCTTCCCTGTCTATAGCTTACAGGGTTCATCGGTAAATGACGCACTCCGTGACCTCTATGTCTAGTGCAATACCTTAACCTGAGTGTTAAGGGCTCTTACTCTAGCATTAGGTGCTAGAAAAATTCGGTCTCAGAAGATTTGGTCCCAGAAAATTTGGTCCTGAAATCTCATTCTCAGAAAATTCGGTCCCGGAAAATTTCTAAAATCTAAATAACCAAGCCCAATATAACCTTTCTGGAAAAAGGCATATAAATACATGGAAAATATGTTAGAAGAAATGAAAATCTTTCATTTCTTTCAATAACTTTAATGACTCGTTTGGTTTAGAGATCAATTGTTTAGCAATCCAGACAAGATATTTTACAAAGATCAACAAGAGCGTGAGAACTTTGTGAGCCTGGGATTTGTTTACAAACTGTAAACAAAAGGGTACGTGGTGTTAAATGATGTTTTTAGGTAGTTTTGTCATATAGGACTTTAAGCACTAGTAATGGTATTTGAGAAAGATAATTTATGTACTTTCATTAACATTCATTGACACCACATATATATAAGAAACGGTGACATTTGTAACTCAGTTTTTAGTTACTCTTTTTCCAGGATAAGCACAATTTTCCTATTTGAAGAACCCCATCATGGCTGCAAAATATTTTAAAAGTGAAAAAACAAAGACAAATTGATTGATGAAGATAACTATGTTTATGACTTTCAAAAGTTTAGTTCTGGCAAGAAAAGAGAAATTGTGGCGCTGTGAGAACCGTAACACATGTCGTGCTCGTGTTCATACAGAGAATATACCAGGTGAACCTATAATAATTTCAACAATCAACAGTCATGATCACGAACCAACGCCGAATGGAGTGGAAGCTCGTCTCGCCATTTCAACATTAAGAAAAAAGTTGCCGGAAGGTTGAAACGGTTTCTAGAAGCATTACAAACTGGCGCAATAAAGCTTTTGTGCTCCTCCATTGCCTCTTCGACGAACAGGATTTCAAGTACCAGATACTTTTAAATATTTACAAGGCGGTCATTTGTTCTTGCAATGCGACACAGGCAGTGATGATGAAAAGCGGGTTTTAATCTTCGCCTCCGACGAAGGTCTTAAGCAACTGGAAAATGCATCAATTTTAGAAATGGATGGCACATTTAAATCATCACCAAGTATATGGTATCAGCTGTTCAACATTCATGCCTTCATAAATGGGAGATTTTATCCAAGAGCTTTCATTTTATTGCCGGACAAAACTCAAGCAACATATGACAGGACTTTTCTTGAACTAAGTAAATTTCGACCAAATATTAACCCTCGTCACGTTTTCATTGACTTTGAACGAGCAAGTCGTAACAGCTGTGACAATAACTTTACTGAAAGCAGCAGCCTAGGTTGTTCATTTCATTTTGCCAGACTATTTATAGGAAAATATGTCAATTAGGATACAAAGTTCAATATGGTACTGATGGCTGTTTTGCCACAAAAATTAAAATGTTCTGCGCACTTGCATTTTTATCACCAAAAGATGTAATTGATACTTATGAAGATCTCTGTGAGGATGAATCAGTACCAATAGATAAGTTATTTTGAGCTAGCATACATTAGACCAAAGAGAGGAAGACGTGGCAGACGAGAACAGCCTTTGTATCCAGTTGATTTTTGGAATGTTCACGATAGGGTAATTCAGGAATTGCCACGTTGGACAAACAATGCATTTGAAGGGTTTCCCTCAGCACTGTGCGCATCAGTAACGAGTAAGCACCCAAACATTTGGAAGCTTCTTGATGCTCTGCGAAAAGAAGAATTCCTTACACAGACCAAGATAATTCAGGCGCAAAGAGGAGATAATCCGCAAAAGAAGAAAAAATACCAGTCAACAGACACGAGAATAAAAAATCTTGTAGAATCATATGATGGTAAAGATAAATTAGCTTTCCTTAAGACTATTGCTCATTCATTGCATTAATTTTTCTTATTATGTTTTGATAGTTTAAACATTAGTTTTCTTATAATTTTTAAACTTCTACTGATTTATTTTAAATAGAATTTACCTATTTCAGGGTTTGATAAATTTGATAAAATGAAATATGCATGACTTAAATAATCGATTATGTATTTATTGATAAGAAGGAACTTGTTACTTTATATTTTTTTGCTTTTTAAACTCCTATGCATTTACAGTATTTTTCTGATATGGGACCGAATTTTCCGGGACCGAATATTCTGGGACCGAATTGTCTTGATTTTGTGCACAATATGCTATTTTTGATTTTATACTGTATAGGTTTTTTGTCGAAGAAACAATTTTTTTACACTTTTATTAATAAAACTCTAATTCTATACTTTGTTTAATTTTTTCATCAGTTAGATTACGATTTCATTGTCAGTATATAAATAATTTCTGGGACCAAATTTTCCGAGACCGAACTTTCTGGGACCGAAATTTCTGGTCACCCTAGAATGCATTATATTCATTGGGGACAATACCGAAACGATTCTCTTCTGCGTATTCCCTCTCTTCCGTGTTGAACACGGCTACTTTTACTGTTATTTCTCTTTATTCTGTCTAGGAAGGCCTTCAGCCTACCTCAGACTTCTACCACAGATTTGTGAGCCAAATCATTGCCACCTAGATTTACGAAATAAGGTGATATCGCCTATGGCAGAAGGGCAATGTTTCAGATGCTAGGTTAGCTATTAACCCGCCTGGTCTGCGGTGAATCTCAATTTCCACCCCCTCGATCGGCTGGAGGTGCGAAGGTAACTGTGAGTGCCCTAACAAAAGTACATTAAACACCATAACTCGTTCGTCATTGCTCAGGAACTGGCTACTTAAATCTATCCGTCGTTCGAAAGACCAAAAAAATGTCGCGAAGTTTCTTGGCGACTGTTTGGGACGGGTTCTCTGCCCAATGTTAGGGGGTAATAGATTTGCCAACAAAAAAAGTCACCAGTCTGTACACAAGGACGAAAGAACTATGAAGTTAATTTACAAATTCTATTAGAAAAATATACCTACTCTCATTACTACACTTATATCTAAATATTTACACTATTCAGGCAGCTCCAGCCACTATGGTATCAGGACTGAAAGAAAAAAGGTGACCTCGTGGTCGCACAGGTAACATGAAATTTATCTTGAAATTTAGTTCATCATTGCCAATAACACGCAAATCTCCTCGGCACAGAGATAACTGATAATTAAATAACATGTTAAACAAATGCCCTAGCTAAGTATTGAATATTTCTCCATAAGTACTTATTGAATATTTCTCTATAAGTACTGACAGTCATGGTCGCTTGGTGGAAACTGACATTCAGGTGGACGGCTTCTGTACCGACAAACTGAGGGAGGTGACAATCCTCTTATTATTATGACCTGTGGTTACTTCCCTTTATCATCCATACATGAGGAAATGGCAGCGCTGCTCAAATATTTTGCCAAATCAACCAAATTGTCACCCTTTTCCTGAAAAATTTGAACGCGTTTAAGAAAATATGGCAGCCGTGCTAATCACCCTCGAGTCTCAACCTTTTGTAGCCAGAGTATAGTGAATATTTAGGATTAAGTGAGTACTTAATGAAAGTTTACCAAGTGTCTGTGGTATAGTTGGTATTTATTGAGTGTTTTGTGTTTTATGAGTGTTTAGTGAGCGTTTAGCGTATAGCAAGTGAGTGTTTAGTGTTATTGAGTGCGGGTGTGTGTTAAATATGAGTGTTTAGTGAGTATGAGTGTATAGTAATTGTGTTTAGTGAGTGTACATGTTTAGTGTGTGTGTGCTTAGTAAGTGTATTGTGGAAGTTTAGGCCCCGGCAACCCCCTATAAAAATGGGAACCAGCTGGGAAGAAGATTGTGAATGTTAAGGTCTGTCCACACTAGGAAACATTGTTTGCAAACAGTTTGCAAACTGTTTCCAAACTGCTTGTAAACAATGTTTCCTGTCCAGACCTCAGTTGTCATCAGGATGCTTGTTGGTGCAGTAGCCTCTGTATTCTACTTGGCTATTTTAGTATGCTCGCGGAGAGATAAGAGAGAGACCTTTGATGACGGGGAGATTCAATCAGGCTTCTTTCCTCTTCTTTGTTTTTTTAATTGGTGTCTGATAAATATCATTCATAGGGAAGAATAGGGATTCAATGAAGCATACATTTTTTTCTTCAAAATCTAAATAATACATTTGATTGGAAGGTAATTTATTCACATCGGCCTATTCGCTCCATTTTCCTTCTCTATGCTCCCCCGACACCCAAACATCCCAGGATGCACCGACCTCCCTTGGCCACCTTCTGTCGCATGAAAGCAGCGATAGATAGATAACGGTTATTTCAAAAATTTTCTTCACCAACAAACAAAGCCTGAATATATTTACAAAAGATTTTCTGCTCAGAATAACTTTTTCTTTCATTTTCCACAATATTTGCGTAAACTCGTGTTACACCCTGTATATATACATATATACACACATACATACATATATAAATTATATAATGTATAAACATATGCATACAATGTACATGTGTATATACACTTATATGCATGTACAAATATGTATTTATAAACATATTCGTACATTATAAATGTGTACGTATACACAGAAACACTAAATGTTTTCCATTCTGGATGGGAAACAAATATGACGTAAAAATTGTTTGCAAATAATGTTTGCAAACAATGTGTCTTAGTGTGAACAGGCCTTTAGTGTTTAGTGATTGTACATTACTGTTTAGTTAGTGCTTAGTGACTGTATGGAAAGAAAGTCCTGTAATTTACAGGAACCATTTATGCTAGACACTGCTTAGATCCAAGAGCAGATGCTTAGGCCTTGACCACAGTTTTTGGAGTGTTTGGCCAACCTGTTAAATTAGGTCCAGTGATAATAATAATAATAATAATAATAATAATAATAATAATAATAATAATAATAATAATAATAGTAAAAAAGATAAAAAACAATAACAGTAAAAATGATAATAGTTATGAAGTATAGTGCTATGATCTGGACTGGACCGTGAGCTTCCAATATGGCTGCACGAGGTCATACGCTGGATAGCGAGAGATCGCCACTCCAGTGATTGACGCTCTATGCATACTAGTATATACTACAATTAGTATAAGTTTTCATGCTTTCAAGTATAAAGTCAGCACGGAGATTTTGTGTATGCTATTTATATTTTTGAAAATAATACAAAGGCTGTACGTACGTAATTCAGTAGTTTCCCTCAATGATTGTGTATATCCTGGACCTAATTTGGTCGAACAACTATAAGATTTGTTGATCAAATTCCAATGAAATCCACATGCCCTAATCGCTGACATCTCTAAAGCTTTTCATCGTGTAGTGTTGCATCCAGATAACGCAAAATACGCTCGTTTCTTGTGGTAACGGGGCCTACACAAACGGCCACGTACGCCTTTCAAGTAGTGGTGTTTGGGGTTATGAGTAGTCCCTACATATTTCAGTGGGTGCTCAGGACCCATCTCCAGGAGAGCCCCTGGAGAAGGGAAGGGGAGATCTAGTTAAATCATTTTATGTGAACATTTACTTACAAACCTATGAGGATTTAGATTAGATGGGGAAAGATTACAGAGAAGTAAAATCCTTACTGGCCGAAGCTCACATTCCATTAACGGGGTGGGCTAGCAGCAGTGAACAGTTTGATCGTCAGATAGAGTGTCAGCAACCACGAGAGGTTACAATACTAGGAATGGTATGGGATAGGAGAGAAGACAGTTTGAGTTTGAAACCCTGTATGGGAATGGGGAAAGGTGTATGCAACACCGGGCTCACTAAAAATAAGTTACTGACTTTCACTGCTAGTTGCTAACTTTGATCCCTTAGGGCTAATAAGTCCCATCTTCATGAAGGGTAAAATACTCCTTCTGGAACTATGGGAAGCCGGGGCGGTTGGGACGACGTGTTGTCCAGGGAACACCAACAAGAAGCTAGTAAAGTACTAGAAGAATTTGTCAGTGTCCACACATTAAGGTTTAACAGGGGAATCATCGTAGGAAAGAGTGAGCTACACCTATTTACAGACACTTCCAGTAAAGCTCATGGTACCGTAGCCTATGTTAGGCAAGGGGAAGGTCGGGTAAATATTTTGACATAAAAAATGGTCACTCTGAGAAGGCAAGGCTTTAGATTAGGGAAACATTTATGTAAACTGTTAAACGTTTGCAACATTGTGGTCTGGACTGTTAGCAAGATAACTATGGCTTGGGTAAAAGGCAAGATAGATAACAAAAACACTTTATCTCAAATAGGGTTGGGGAAATTGTTTCTATTCAGCAGGAGTGGGCCATAGAACTACAGTACATCCCTATCAAACAGAACCCATCTGACATCCTGACATGAGGCTCTACTTCGAGATATCTGGGACAGAACCACTTGTGGTATGAGGAACCTGCATTTCTGCAGTAATTGTAGCTGCCCTGAGGGATCTCAGGGAAGAAGGAACACTGACTCCGCCAGCAAAACTCTGGGATCTACAGGGAAGTAGTGTCAAGTTAATTAAGATAATGCAAATAGTGTTAAAATTTGGGAACTCCAAGGCAGATCCATTCAGTAAATTAGTTTATTTAGAGCAAAGACAAAGACACTACCTTCCTACAGTGTATAACAGACTAGGAAATGGAGTGCAAGCGCCTCAGTGGCGTGGTTGGTTTGGTGTTTGCTTCTCACCTCGGTGGTCGCGGGTTCGATTCTCGGCCATTCCATTGAGGAGTGAGAGATGTGTAATTCTGGTGATAGAAGTTCACTCTCGACGTGGTTCGGAAGTCACGTAAAGCCGTTGGTCCCATTGCAACGTAAAAACACCATACAAACAAACAAACAAACAAATACACACATTGATAGCTATATAAGACAGCTCAATTTAGTACTGTGTAATGGCATTGTGTATACGCAGAATAGGTTAGTTAATGCAGCTCATGAGTTGGTGTTGCTGCCTTCAAAAGGCCTCTTCGTTTCATTTTATCTTAAACACCTCCACACCACTCACATGCATTGTGGAGTCAACATCTTAATCACTCTCTCGGCAGGAATATTGGAGGCCGGGACTAAGGGCTATTGCCTAGCAAGTGGTGGGGGGTGCAAAGCATGCATCGTGGCCTTCAAGCCCCTTCTTCAACAACCACCGCCTCCTCCCCTCCCGACTGACAGAGCACTCATGACACGTCCCTTTGACAAGGTCGGTGTAGACCACAACGGCCCCATCAAGGTTGAAGGGGGAGTAGGGCACATCTTAATCATCACCTGTTTAGCCAGTCATGCAGTATACCTGGATTACTGTAGCGGGCTAGACACTGATGCCTTTGTGTTACTGCTGAGGAGTTCACTGCCACTCACGGAGCACCCTCGGCAGTGTATGGTGACAATGCAGTGACCCTCCATGTGCCAACTACCTTTTTGCAGGAAGTCTGTGAAGATGTTACATGACAGTTCCTGCGAAAGACAAGGATAAGATGGATCTTTCAGACTCCCAGGGAGGGGGGATTCTTTGAGAGATAATTGGGGTAGTCAAGCAGATGCTTGCTACTGCCCTTCGAGGTAACGTGTTCAACGAGGAGCAGCTTCGAACCCTCATTAAGGAGGCCGAACTGTGGTTAACAACCGTCCTTTAATGTACACAGGGGACATGCATGAGGATGAAGCCCTCACACACCATCGCATCTCATCTGTGGAGATGTGCGTTTGCTACTGCCAGTGGTCCCTCACGAGGACATGCATCAAACCTTAACCACTAGGCAACTGCACCACCAGTACTTCAGGCTAACTAAAACCCTTGATAGTTTCAAACGTTACTAGAGGGAGAGTTATCTGAGGTCACTACAGGAGCGGCATGAGCTTCGAGAGGCCCCCCAACTGCATTACGGGAAGATGACAACGAAAACGCAGTCAATAGCCCCTCGGTAAGATCATTGAAGTGTACTCTAATAGCAAAGGGGTAATAAGATCGTTGAAGGTACTCTTTGAAGGCGAGGAGCACCTATGAGCAGTACAACACATCGTCCTGCTAGAGATCAGCGCCCACGATGACGAGCGAGAAGATGGTTACGATGCAGAAGGAAATGGCTGGAATCAGGACAAGAATAGTGAAGAAGACTTGAGTCGACAGACTGAAAGACTCGATATAAGTGATAGTGAAACAGATAGTGATAGGGATGAAGTGAGGCAGTGAGCGAAGTCGAAATCCGACTGTAAAGGAAAGCTGCTATTGAACAGAGAAAGAAAATGTTGGAGTGGGTAAAAGACGAATTAGTGTAGTTAAGAGGCGAATTGTGAAAGAGTGGAAGTGTTGGTAAGAGATTTGAAGGTATTAGGGTTATGCTAGATATTCTCGTGAGACCAAATGGAGCAGTACGCAGGCGGCTTCAACTGCATGAATTGTATGTTCATCACCACTGTAACTTTTATGTCCAGAATGTAACTCATGTACTACCCGGGACAGTCCCTCATTATGAGACTCCAACAGGAGTATTATGCAACTGATTTGCAATGATTTGCTAAACTAAAACTGACAGAATAACAAGTGAAGTACTTGGCCTCAATTAGATCATTCCATGCATGTAATCTCATTGTTGCAATTCTTACCTTAATCAGTTGGTTTTGTAGCATAATTATTCTAACTTTTATGATTACTGCGTGAACTGTTTGCACAATTAATGAATAGTTTTTTGTTACCCTGATTGCTACCATTGATGTTGGTACTGATAGTAGTACGCTCTATGACAAGCCCTGAATTGATTGCAAATTCCTTGAGAGGAATCAAGAGTGCATTTGTGTATATCACATTATTGCATTGCCATTGCTGTTGCCATGAAGAGGCTTGAATACATTTCTATATTGCATTGCCATTGATTTGATATTGCTTATATTGCTTTCTATGATGCATTGCCATTGACTGATATTGATTGAACTGGATTTTCACATGTTTCATTGCCATTGCCTATGATATTGTCTGTGTTACGTATTTATATTTTATGGTATTGCTTCTGATTTGAGTGATCACTCAGTAGTATGACTGTTTGCCGTCGAGAGCTAGATGCGTATCGTAGCGCTGCGTATGCAACTGGGCCTCGATTTGCCAAGACCATGCACTCTTTGCTTTGGCCCCTAACTTTTTTTGGAAGGTGGAGAATATCGTGAAAAAATAAGTGCACTATTTTTCCATGACTGAATTCTGCCTGGGCCCCATAAGTAAAAAACTCCACACATACCGATTGGAGGCAGGGACATGATGGTTCTTGATCTGATTGCATTATTCTCATAGAAATGATTGATTCGTAGATTTTGAGGCCCGTGGAATAATTACTTGTTTATTGATTTGTCTAAATTTTAACTTATCAAAAAGAAGTAAGTTCTTATAGTAAATTAAATTATATGAAAAATGACTATACTCTGTTTTTTTTCATCTGTCCATCCGCCGGTGGTGTTTTTGTATGGTAACACTGCGTCCCGGGTTTTAGATAGTTACGCAGTGTGTAAGTGTTATGTAAATAAAAGGATATCTGGGTGTACATTTGCAACTGAAAAGTGTTTTAATAATGTACTGTATACGAATTACACCGTTAATATTCGAAATAGGATATTATTATAAACGTTGAATGTAAGCTGAATGTAACTATTTAAAGCCCGGGACGCAGTGTTACCATACAAAAACACACAGGCGGATGGACAGATGGAAAAAAACAGAGTATAGCTCGGAAGGGCACGGCCCACTTCTCACCCCTCGGAGCGTCCTTCATTCGAGAGATCACGGGTGAGGCAGACATGCGAGGGTGAGCTCCGGCTAAGGCAAGTTATCTTTGTATTTCCAAGAGGCCGTTGCGAGTGATATGCATTACAGTAAATAATCAGTGTAGAGCCTAGCCATCGTTGGCACAAAGTTTCTGCTATTGTTTTTTGTGATAGTGGTGCTATTCATGATTGTGATTGAATTCCTTTTTTCTGTAAGATAGTGAATCTTATTAATGATCTAGAAGGTTCTTGTGACCATGTGTTACTTTGTGTTATTGTAAGGTGATACGGCCCCTTTCTTCCATTTGTGTATGCCTTTATATTAGTAGACATGAGAGTAGGAACTTTTATTTTTTTAGTAAAATTATAAAATCGTAGATGTTTGTAATTCAGTTGTCCTTGTGCACAGGCTGGGTACTTTCCTATCAGATGGGTCTATCAGCCCTTACTATCATTAGTCGCGATTAATCTGTGGCAATACCTTTGTTTAAAAAAAAGTTACGGTATGATAGTGTGAGGACCAGAGATTAAGACAGGTAGCTGGGTACTGATGATTTATTTACAGACGAACTGGGTTGACATAGACAGGTGCGGACGGATAAGTAGTACAGACTCGCACCCAGAGCAGAAATGACTCTGAGACAGTAGATTTGTGTTTTCTTACAAACATACATTTAAAGATAATAAGGCGTACAAATAATAAAATTACATGTGTTATACATCGGCGGAAAGGCCGCGGAACGCTCTATCAGATGGAAGTAAGAACAACGAGACTTGATGATTGGATACAATAAAAATTAGAGAAAAGCGTTGTCCTTACAATAGGCTGTACAATTCATATCGGATTTAGATTCGAAATAACAGGAACATAAAAAATGACATAGACCTTTAAGGTCCTGTCTTTTTGTCGGTTTACACCGCTTATGGCATTTGGATTATAGGTCCATCTTATATTCAGCTGCTTTATTGTGATTATTCTTGTTTTTGTTGCTGCTGTTATGGTGCTTGTAGTGTCTTCGAAAAATTTTCACATGGTATCCTAAAATTGCAGAATAAATATAGACCTATTCATAAAATACTGGCGTAGTCATTTGTTTTAATTAGAAGTAATCGAATCTTTATGTAATATAGTCTGCGCAAGAATATTCTCCTAACAAGAGAGAGAATGATTCTACGAGAATGGCCCCAAAACCAAGTGATTCATGACCTACTCACAGACTGTTTTGGATCATCTCATGCATAATTTTTCAGCAACCATATTTGCCTAACTTGTTAAGTATCTTACGATGTCTTCTTATTGTAGTCTTCATTTTCATAGAAATGCTACAGCAGCCTCATATTTACTTGTCAGTGTAATACAATTTGTTATCCCTCCGATTATTTTCAATATAGTTAATTGAAGGCAGCTTGATAATTGTGTGTAAGGCTGAGACGGTCCTACGATTTGGCCATACACGCTTGTATATGTGTATGTATGTGCTCTTGCTTATACGTGTAGTACATTCCACTTCAGTCCTGGCACTTGCGTCATCGACGACGGAACGACCATTTCATAGACGCTTAACGCAATGACGCTAAAGTTAAAAAAAGCGTCGCAATGACGTTGGTGCAAATATACATTGTCGCAAATAAAATTTTTACGTCATTGTTGAATTGAAAATTCTTGGATTTCTTGCAACACAAAATTTGAAAAAAATGAAATTTCATCTAATCATCTTGCTTTAGTACCAATTTAATTTTGTTTTGTTTTCTTGATTTTTTTTATGGGACTTCTCATTTTCTAGTAAATACCAAATTTGGAGAGAGAGAGAGAGGGGTGTTACCGTACGTACTTAACTAATAACTTCTATTTAAATAATTATTTATTAATCATGCCGTTTATACCCTATTAGGCTAATAGTTTATAGATTGTAGTTTAAGTTTGTACTACTGTGATACTATACAGTAACAAAAATAAAATTAATCAACTAACTAAACTAAGTAACTATTAAGTATAATAAAATTTAAATAGATGAGGCTGCAGTTTTGCTTTTCTTTGAATAATCCAAATAATATAAAAGACAAATTAATAAATTATCAAAATAAATAAAAGATAAAGAAAATCAATTTAATTATGAAATATCTATTTTATGGTATTTTAATATACCATATATATATATATATATAGATATATATAGTATCTATATATAATGTGCGTTTCTTAAAGTTATTAATTAGTTAAGATTACCATATCTGTCAAAAATTGCCATTTATTCCCCTTGAATAAAATTTCCTAATTTTTTATGAGTACTTGTTTTGAAGTATTTCGCAGTTTCTATGAAAGTATGTTGCTCCACACTAGTAGTTTTTATTATATTAACTATAGCAATGAGTTGGTATAAATTAGTACATTGATATTCAAATTCAAAGTAATAAACCACTTTTTTTGCAAATTTTGTCCATCTCTATAAAATTAGATGACGTATCATTACAGTGATGTCAAACTTCTTCCTGTGGAGACTATATATTATTTTCTTATTGTAAGGGCACATGCCAGTAATTTATGCTTGCCTTCTGGACGAAACCCCTTTTTTTTATGTTGGGTTATGATTACAGCACTTGTTTGTTTTTAAATTGATGTTTGTTATGTAACCCTGTAATTTTGTAGATGTGACAACTGTGTTATGCAATATACTCCTCCCGAGTTTTCTTCTAGGGCGGAAAAGTGAAGCTCTCTGAATTTAGCAGCTGACTCCACGAAGGCAAGTAAAAGAAGATATTCTTGTAGAATCCAGCCACATCACCTCGTGAATTGTCGTCGCCATTGCAGTAACTTCTTCATAAGGATATTCTGGGATACTGTTTGCCATTTATGTTTTATTTCTATCGACGTAACGTAACGTTTTGTTAATAATTTTTGCAGTAATGTGTTAGTTTTCTTGCTTCTTAACGTAATTTGGATAATTGCTGTGTTCTTTAAATATTAATTATGCGTTAAACCTTTACATGTCTTTGTGAACCCGTGCGGCATCACCCAAAAAAGAATTGGTGCAGGAAATACAGTTGATTGTTTCTCAACTGCACTTTTGTTGAATAAAAATGCAATTTTTCTTGACTTTAAGTAAGTTAGTACTCAGCACTGTAACTTGGTCTCAATCAAAGCTAGTGCAGGAGGGCTTAAAGCCATAGAGGGTTTGCTTGTCACTAATGCCAATTATTCAGTAGTTATTCAGACCCTTAAGGAGAAGTATTATGATAAGGAAAAATTGAAACGTAGACTTATGTCCAAATTAATATATTTAGTCCCTCCCGGTCATACAATAGAGGATTTGAGCACGTTCAAATTGGAATATGAGAAGATTATTTTACAAATGAACACATTGAATTTAGATGTAGAGGCCATGAACCCCGTTTTCTCTAGTATAATATGCGAGAAATTATCACCTGAAACACGTAAGGCTATAGCTAATAAACATAATAGTATGTCTCTATGGAAGTAAATTGTAATATAGTAAGAGTTGTGGTAAGACTAGGTAAGATTCGTACTGTCATTAATGCCATTGCATTCGATAGAGTTAATTCCAGAATTTATTCTCCAGGATTAAGTAAGTCAGCTGCGTTCTTGACGAGTAAAGGCATAAAATTAGCAGATAATTATTTAAATTCAGATGAAGTAAATGGTATAGAATTAGTCATTGGAGCTGAATACTATGGAAAATTCATTCAGAACAGTCAAATTTGCTCTGGAATACAGATATTGAATAGTTCTGGTGGTGCACTAATTTTTGGACCTCTTCCTAGTTGGTCTTTTGACAATGTAGAATTTAATGAGATTACTACATCAAATGTATGTTGTTCAAGAATAGAAGTAGAGGAAATCCCTATTAATTCTTGTTGTGAAGTTAGAAAGTTATGGGATTTAGAAAGTGTTGGTATTCGTCAATCTGAAATTAGTCCTGAAGAAAGAGAATCTGTTAAGTTTTTTAAGGATAAAGTAAAAAGGGTTGACAATAAATATGAAGTGTCCTTACCATTTAAAGATGAAGGTAGACCGCCTGTTAACTATAGAATAGCCATTGGTCAATTAAATTCCTTGTTACATAGATTCGAATCTGACCCCTCCTTGTATGCTCATTATGATAAGATTATCAAAGATTACGTTCAGTCTGGGTTTATAGAATTAATTCCTTCAGGCTCCCCTATTATAGGGCATTATTTACCCCACCATGCTGTACTGAAGGATTCAGAAACAACTCCCATTCGAATAGTTTTTAATGCTTCTTCAAAGGCTAAAGGAGAACTTTCCTTAAATGATTGTTTATTAACTGGTACCTCATTAATTACTAAACTTTTCGATGCCCTGTTGAGTTTCCGTACAAACCCAGTAGCTGTGATTTCAGATATCAGTAAAGCCTTTTTAAGGATAGGCATTTCACCTGACTGCCGTGATTATTGCAGATTTCTATGGATAACTGATCCCTCCGATTTGAAGTCTACTGTAACTTACCGGTTTTGTGTAGTTTGTTTGGAGCTACATCTCTTTCTCTTGCAGCAAACCCTCTTGCATCATTTATCTTTACATGATAATCCCCTTGCATCATCTCTGATGAAGAATTTCTATGTAGATAATTTTAGTAAAACTTACAAGGATGTGTCAGTCTTGATGGATGAGTATCCAGTAATAAATGCGATTCTTGAAGACGCTAATATGCCTCTACAAGAATGGGTCAGTAATGATTCAGAGTTTAACAGACCCATAGATGTTATCAAAGAAAGAGTAAACGTTTCGGGTTTAGAGTGGTATCTAGCACAAGATGAGATGTCACTGAAGGAAGCAAATTGTGAGTATAAAGGACCTTTAACCAAACGAAAGGTTTTATCAGTAGTAGCTCGGATGTTTGATCCTCTAGGATTATTGTCACCAATACAAGTGAGAGGTAAATATTTTCTTAAATGTTTGTGGAGTAACTACGGGTGGGATGACCCTTTGCCAGAATTATTATGTTCAAGGTTTGATGAAATTTGCAAGTGTTTTAGAAATGTAGAAAGTTTAAAGTTTCCTAGGTTTGTTGTACATCTTGAATGTTCCCACTTACATGTATTTTGTGATGCCTCTAACAAGGCATATGGAGCTGCTGCCTATGTGATTGATTTCAAGAGAAGTGTAAGCAATTTACTGGTCAGTAAGTGTAAAGTGGCACCAAACACTAAGCAGACTATTCCGTGTTTGGAATTGACAGCCTTGTCCTTGGGTGCGAAACTTGCTGGAAGATTAATGCAGAATGATGATTTAAGAGAGTTCTTGCACTCTCTGGAGTGACTCCATGGTTTCTATTTGTTGGGTGAAGAACAATAACAGTAAAATTCCCTATGTACGAAACAGTCACTGAAATTAATGAATTCAAGTTTCCTCTACGGTATACCCCCTCTAAGGATAATCCAGCTGATATTCTATCCAGAGGTAATAATAGTAAAGATTTAGCGCAAAATTCCTTATGGTGGAATGGCCCTAAATGGCTTTTAACTGGTGATTATCCCCAATCTTTAGCTACAGAAACTGTGCATGTTAATGAAATTCTTTCAGAACCTAAGTTTGTTCACCCTCCAACCCCATGAATTGACATCCCACGTTATAGTAATTTAAGTAAGCTTAAACGTATCATGAGGTCAATATTGCTTTTTCTTAATAAGTGCAGTAAAGGTTCTATGTTTGTTGTTAACGAAATGAAAGCACTTGTCCTCCTTGAACAGAAGCAACATTTTTCTACTACCAGAATTCACATGGAGTGTCCATGGATGTTAAGAACTTGTGTAATCAGTTAAACTTATTTGTTGATGAGGAAAATCTAGTTAGGTCTCAGGGTCGCATGAAAAACGCTTCCATGTCTTATGATACTCAGTGCCCAATGTTATTGCCTTCCAGAAGTTATTTAACAGTGTTGATAGTTGAACATTTGCATAGACATCATCACCATTGTGGTGTCAATTCTTACTGGTATTGTTGAGAGAAACCTTTTGGGTACCTAAAGCACGACAAGTTATCAAATCAATTCTGTCCAAGTGTGTTTTGTGTCAAAGTTAACCAAGAAACGGTTGTGTTTGCCCCCTCCCCCGCCATTACCCACAGAAAGAGTGAGATATGATAGACCTTTCCAATCAGTAGGAGTTGACTATACTGGTGCTATTAATGTTTTTGATCATGAGACTGGCTTGGAGGAGAAGGTCTTTGTATGTCTACTTACCTGTACTACGAGCTGGGCGGTTCATTTTGAATTGACTCATTCCATGACTGCTTCTGATTTCCTGCTGGCTATTCGACGCTTTGTAGCGTATCATTCTCTGCCGAGTCTGATTATATCTGACAATGGTAGGAATTTTGTTGGATTTAATAATTTCCTGAAGGAAATTATGGAGGAATTAGAGGTAAAGTCATACCTTGAAGGAAATGGCGTTAATTGGAAGTTCATTACACCGTGAGCCCCCTGGTCTGGAGGCTTTTATGAACGCCTTGTTGGTGTTCTAAAGGGATGTTTGTCCAAGGCCTTGTATCACAAACGTGTATCCTTTGAAGAGTTGAGAACTCTACTTGTTGAGTTTCAAGCTGTGATAAATTCTTGACCACTGGCTTATCTCTCCTCTAATCGAGATTGTGAGGCTTTGACTCCCTCCATGTTACTTTATGGGCGAAATGTTTGTATTTCCCCTCCTCTTAACAATTTAGCAACTGATGACCCAGATTTCATGAGTTCAAGTGATCTTAGAGCACAATATTTTAGATTATCATCAGTGCTAAGGAAATTTGAGAACTCTTGGAAAAGAGACTATATTTAGTGTCCTTGAGAGAGAGAGATAATAATTCTAGTAATAATCTCTCTGCAAATGTGAAAGTTGGGGACATAGTGATGGTAGACTTAGAAGATCGTCTGGGTAAAGGCTATAGATTCCTCCTCTCATTGGGTAAGGTTACCCAGCTGTTCCCGTCGTCTGATGGTGTGATTAGGTCTGTAGAAGTGAGAGTGAATAATAAACTGTACATGAGATCAATCACAAAGCTCGTACTTCTGGAATTACCCAAGAGGGAATTTGATAGTGTTGTAACTCAGGAGCCAGATAGTGTGCCTCTGAATGGTACTAGACCTCGGCTTGCAGCAGCAATCCGCTGTGATCAAGAGAGAAAGGATTTAATTTCTATGGATGTACTCTAAATGTAGATTTGATTTAAATTTTGGGTGCAATTGTAATTACTTCTAATTATGATTCTTCTTGGGGGAGAATGTCAAAAATTGCCATTTATTCCCCTTGAATAAAATTTCCGAGTTTTTTATGAGTACTTGTTTTGAAGTATTTCGCAGTTTCTATGAACATATGTTGATATATGATTATTTTGCTCCACAGTAGTAGTTTTTATTATATTAACTATAGCAATGAGTTGGTATAAATTAGTACATTGATATTCAAAGTAATAAACCACTTTTTTTGCAATTTTTTTCCATCTCTATAAAATTAGGTGACATATCATTACAGTGTTGTCAAACTTCTTCCTGTGGAGACTATATATTATTTTCTTATTGTAAGGGCACATGCCAGTAATTTATGCTTGCCTTCTGGACGAAACCCCTTTTTTTTGTATGTTGGGTTACGATTACAGCACTTGTTTGTTTTTAAATTGATGTTTGTTATGTAACCCTGTAATTTTGTAGATGTGACAACTGTGTTATGCAATATACTCCTCCTGAGTTTTCTTCTAGGGCGGAAAAGTGAAGCTCTCTGAATTTAGCAGCTGACTCCACGAAGGCAAGTAAAAGAAGATATTCTTGTAGAATCCAGCCACATCACCTCGTGAATTGTCGTCGCCATTGCAGTAACTTCTTCATAAGGATATTCTGGGATCCTGTTTGCCATTTATGTTTTATTTCTATCGAAGTAACGTAAAGTTTTGTTAATAATTTTTGCAGTAATGTGTTAGTTTTCTTGCTTCTTAACGTAATTTGGATAATTGTTGTGTTCTTCAAATATTAATTATATGTGTTAAACCTTTACATGCGTCTTTGTGAACCCATGTGGCATCACCCAAAAAAGAATTGGTGCAGGAAATACAGTTAATTGTTTCTCAACTGCACTTTTGTTGAATAAAAATGCAATTTTTCTTGACTTTAAGAAGTTAGTAAACTCCTCAGCACTGTAACTTGGTCTCAATCAAAGCTAGTGCAGGAGGGCTTTAGGTTGAATGAAATCGTTCCGAATGTGGCCCTAAAATTCAGTTTAGTTTCACCACAATATCCCCCAGCGAAAAAAAGACGCAACTTTTTAAAAATAAAAACGTATTGACGCTGACGCAACGTTGGCCCCCCCCCCCCTCCCCCCCCCCCCCCCCCCCGTTTAACTGTAACTAGTGATGTCTCCCCCTTTGAGAGCTAGCCAATCACATGCGTGCAGTAGGCGGGGCTTTGCTGTAAAGATAGTTGGACTGCTGTAGGCTTCCCTTTCCTCACCTATTCGTGTATCCTACAACGGGTTCGATTCTCGGCCATTCCATTGAGGAGAGAGATGTGTATTTCTGGTAATAGAAGTTCACTCTCGACGTGGTTCGGAAGTCACGTAAAGCCGTTGGTCCTGTTGCTGAATAACCACTGGTTCCATGCAATGTAAAAACACCATACAAACAAACAAACAACAACACAACTGAACCGTTGCTTATAAATAAGGCCCAGATTAACTTGAATGGTCAACGTTCTTGTGATAAGGTACAAGACAGGAAATGGCTTTTTGCTCACAGCAGTGTTATTGTTTGGAAAAGACATGTTGATGACGTCACATTGATGACTGCTATTGGCTAGCCACCTGATGCTATATGACCAGCGTCTGATGCTGGTTTCCATATACAGGCAGTCCCCAGGTTACGACGGGGGTTCCGTTCTTAAGACGCGTCGTAACCTGAAAATCGTCGTAAGCCGCAACGACGGAAAAATGTCTTAAACTAATAAAAAGTTTTAAAAACCTTACTTGTAATCCTTTGGTTATACTACATGTTGTTTTTTGTAGTTTAATGTACAACCTGGAGTTATTTTCATCAAAAAATGCTGGTTCTTGAAGGTAAAAACTATTGTAATACTCTGGTGACACTACATTCTTGAAGTTTTATGTACAACCTGGAGTGATTTTGCCAAATCTTGAGGGCTACAAGAACAGTTGATTACTATTTATGTATCATATAGACTAATTAAAGTAAACGTATCTTTAAATAGGCTTATATATTAGTATCAACAAAACATTTACTGGCATGAGTCAGAGGCCGTTTAATGAAACAAACACCTCTGTCCTATCTGTTCAGAAAATAAACATTACGTCAATCCCCAAGACCATTGTTGCCAAGACGCCTCTCTCTCTCTCTCTCTCTCTCTCTCTCTCTCTCTCTCTCTCTCTCTCTCTCTCTCTCTCTCTCTCTCTGATCAAATTACTGGATAATGTCTCTCTTTGGATACTTCGATTTTGCCAAATCTTGAGGGCTACAAGAACAGTTGATTACTGTTTACGTATCATATAGACTAATTAAAGTAAAATGAAATTTTCATTATTAAAATGAAGTTTTATTGTATACTTACCGAACAATTATAGAGCCGTGATTTCCACGAGCGGCAGGATACTAAATTCAAATTTAGCGCGTCTGCGTCGCCAACACTGGTGGTGATGACGTCATCTCCCTCCACTCGCGGGAGAACCAGGTACAACTGCCCAGGTGAATCCAATTCTTTCTGCCCGTCCGTCCACCTAAGGGGAGGAGGGTGGGTATAATCATAATTGTTCGGTAAGTATACAATAAAACTTCATTTTAATAATGAAAATTTCATTTTTATTGTAGTGTCTTACCGAACAATTATAGAGCTGATTACACATTTATGGGAAGGTAGGATTCAGTGGACCACTAGTATTTTTAAATGGTTACATTTATTGCAATACCAGTAAACACTCACGGTGTCTGTTGTACCTTACCTTGTAAGAGAGCTACAGCAGACTGTTACTGCCTCTAGTCGGTGCTCTTCTTACTATTGTAGAGGAATTGGAATTTGACCAAAGTTAGCCTCTACAGGAGTGGAATCCTTCCGTTTAGTTTTTCAAGCGAGTCAAGGCTGACTGACGGAGGATAGTAACAACAAAGATTGCCCTTGCCCTGGGCTAAGACCAGAAATTCAATCATACAAAACATTTGTCACCAACACCAGATTTAAAAACATATATACCCAACCATTGTAAAATCTGACCTAACAGACTGGTGAGTATCCCAGGTACTCAGTACCCCCAGCTTCCCTTGAACTCGACAACCTATTCAAGGTGAAAAGTTAGCATAGAGGTGACGACCCCTGTGCCGTTTCTCCCAACACCATGCCAGAAACCGCCACCGGACCTAACGTTTTACAATTCTCGAAAACCGTTTCTATCTCTTTGAGATAATGACTCGCAAAAACCGAATTCGATCTCCAGAACGTGCTCTGAAGAATCGAAGCTAAAGATAAATTCTTTCTGAATGCTAAAGAAGTTGCCACTGCTCTAACCTCGTGAGCTTTAACTCTCAGAACTGAAAGATTGTCGTTCTCGGACTGCGAGTGAGCTTCCCTGATAAGCTCTCTAATAAAGAACGATATAGCATTCTTAGAAAGAGGACGAGAGGGATTTTGAACCGAGGTCCAGAGCTTAGAAGATTGTCCTCTAATACCCTTAGTGGCAAACAGATACTGCTTAGTAGCCCTGACTGGACATAAGAGCCTTTCTTCCTCCTCATGTCCAACCAAATCAGATAAGTTCCTTACCACAAAACTCCTCGGCCAAGGATTAGAAGGATTCTCATTTTTGGCTAGAAAGGTCAAAGATACCGAAAATACAGCATTGCCTTGAGAGAAACCGACTCTTTTGTCTATAGCGTGCAATTCGCTGACACGCTTAGCAGAAGCTAGAGCAATAAGAAAAAGTGCCTTCTTAGTCAAGTTCCTGAGTGAAGCCGACTTCAAAGGCTCAAACGTGGCCCCATGAGGAACTTAAGCACCACATTTAAGTTCCAAGCCACTGTATCTTGCGGGAGCTTAGTGGTTTCGAAAGACCTAATGAGGTCCGACAGATCTGAATTGGAGGAAATATCCAAACCTCGATGTCGAAAAACCGAAGAGAGCATGGCTCTATATCCTCTGATCGTCGAAGGAGCCAGTTTCTTAGAGTTCCTAAGAAATAGAAGAAAATCTGCTATTTCTGTTAAAGAGGTCGCAAAGTAGACACTTTAGCACTTCTACACCACTCTCTGAAGATTCTCCACTTCCCTTGATAGAGTTTGTTAGAAGACTCTCTCCTACAACGAGCGATAGCTTCTGCAGCTCTTCTTGAAAATCCTTTCGCTCTGACAAGATTCCGGACAGTCTGAACCCTGTCAGAGCTAGAGCGGACAAGTTTTGGTGGAACCTCTTGAAGTGAGATTGTTGAGAAGCCACTTCTCTGGAGGAAGAAGTCTGGGGAAGTCTACTAACAACTGGAGAAGGTCCGGAACCACTCTTTCCTGGGCCAAAAGGGAGCGATTAACGTTAGTGTTACATTGCTGTGCGACATGAACTTGTTCAGCACCTCTCTTATTAGACCGAACGGAGGGAATGCATAAGCTTCCAGACCCGACCAATCCAACAGCATTGCGTCCACCGACCAAGCTAGAGGATCTGGGACTGGAGAACAAAAGAGAGGAAGACGGTTGTTCCTTGATGTCGCGAACAGGTCTATTGACGGTCGTCCCCAAAGGCGCCAAAGTTTCTGACAAATCTTGTTTGTCCAAAGTCCACTCCAGAGGTAACACTTGCTGTTGACGACTTAAGTCGTCCGCCAGGACGTTCATCTTTCCCGGAACAAATCTCAGGACTAGCTGAACCTTCGCTTCGTTTGACCACAGGAGGAGATCCTTGGCTACTTCGTATAGAGAGAAAGACTGAGTCCCCCCCTGTTTCCGCACGTACAAGAGAGCCGTGGAGTTGTCGGAATGCACTGCCACTACTCGACCTTCTACTAAGCTCCGAAAACTGTCTGAGCCCCAGGAAAATTGCTAACAGTTCCTTTACATTTATGTGGAACTACTTCTCCTTCTCCGACCAAGCTCCTGAAGTCCGTTGATTTCCCAGTAGGGCTCCCCAACCTGTGTCCGATGCGTCGGAAAAGAACTGTAGGTTCGGGAGGATGGGTCGTAAATCTAACCCTTCTTCCAACCTTGCTCGAGGAAGAGCCACCACCTTAGGTCCTCTTTTATTTGATCTGTGACAGGAAAGGTAATCGAGTCTGGTTGTGTCTTCCTGCACCAAGAGGCTTTCAGGAAAAAAAACTGCAGAGGTCTCATGTGCAGTCTTCCCCAACGTCACAAAATTTCTCCACTGCCGTCAATTTGCCCAGGAGCCTCATCCACTGATTGGGCCAGAACTTACCTTTTTTGTCCAAGAACTGAAAACGTCTCCAGACAGCCTTGAACCCTCTTCGGGGACAGAAAAGCCCGAAAAAACAAAAACTTGAGCATTCAGAATCATCCCCAAATAAAGGATGCTCTGAGATGGAACCAACTGGACTTCTGTTTGTTGACCAGAATTCCTAACTTTCTGGCAAGATCCAGAGTTGTTCCAAGGTCCTTCATGCACCGACTCTCTGATTCCGACCGGAGAAGCCAATCGTCCAGATAGAGGGAGATTCTTACTCCTAATATGTGCAGCCAGCTTCCTATCGGGGATAGAACCCTGGTGAAAACTTGAGGAGCGGTCGCTAGTCCGAAGCAAAGCGCCCGAAACTGAAACACCTTGCCTTCGAACATGAACCTCAGGTACTTCCGAGATTCGCGATGTATCGGAATGTGAAAATAAGCATCTTGCATGTCCAGAGAGACCATCCAATCCCCCTGTCTGATGGACTCCAGAACCGACCGAGTGGTCTCCATATGAAATTTTGTTTTCTGGACATGCAAGTTCAGGGCGCTCACATCCAAAACCGGCCTCCAGCCCCCTGCCCCCTGATGACTTGGGAACTACAAAAAGGCGATTGTAAAAGCCTGGAGGAAAATCCCCTTCTATCTGTTCTATCGCTTCTTTGAGAACAAGCGCTTCCACTTCTGCGGCTAGCGCCAGAAATTTGTCTGAGCCCGGAGAGTATGCCTGGAATGGAATTGGCACAGGTGAGAGCGAGGGAGGTGAAATGAGAGGAATACGATAGCCGAACTTGAGTACTTGCACTACCCAGGCTTCTGCTCCTCTGTTTTCCCATTCCTCCCAAAACAGAGCCAGCCTGGCTCCCACTGGTGCATGAAGAACCGAGCTTTCATTTGGAAGGTTTGTTAACCTTGGCCCGAGGCCTTAGACTGAGGTCGCAAATTCGACTTCGGCCGAAAGAAGCGCTTGGGTTTTCTCCCTCGAAAAGGCGCTTGGGCCAGAGGAGAAACCGAAGAACAGTCTCCAAAGGAGCTTTAGGTCTCTTAGTAGACTGTGCCAGTAAATCCGAAGTAGATTTCTTATCTAGCGCAGACGAAACAAATTGACAACACTACATCGTCTGGAAAGAGGTTATCTTTCACAAAAGGAGCAAACAAGAGAGCAGACTCTGTTGGGAGGGAAGTAACCCTTTTAGAAGCAAAGGATGCACCAAAGTTTGCCTTTTCTTAAGGGTACCAAAGGCGATGAGCGAAGCTAACTCATCACATCCATCCCTAATGGATTTGTCCGCACAGGACAGAACACCAAACCAATCCTCCGCTAACTCCTGAGAAAGAGAAGACAGTCTTCGATCTTGGCCACTAAAGCGCCAATAGTCCAATCAAGGAAGCTAAAGACTTCCAAAAGTTTAAATTGATTCTTTACAACGTGGTCCAACTCAGGCGCTGTAAAGAAAACTTTCGTTGCGGCGAAAGCAGATCTTCTAGAGGAGTCGATTAAACTGGAGAAGTCTCCCTGGGAGGAGGCAGAAACTCCCAGAGAAGGAGCTTCCCCAGTTACATAAAACCTATACCTCTTACGAAGCAACTTAGAGGGAGGGTAAGCAAAAAGAGCCTTCCCTAAGTCTCTTTTCATAGACATCCATTTCTCCGTCTCTTTCAACGAATGTCTAACCGCTTTAGATAGAACAAGTTTTGGGAGGAGAGGGTCTGAAGTTTTCCTCCTCATCAAAAAAGTCAAAGTTGGGGAGCGCGGAGCCGCTTTCTCAAAATAATCTGGATAAGATACCAGAAGAAATCTAAGGAGACGTGAATAACACGAGAGGTGATGTGAATCCTCCTCCTCTACTTCTTCTTCATTCTCCGATACCGCCGAAGAAGTAGACGGAACTACAACCGGATCTGAAGGTTTCGAACCACCCTTGGACTCATTCATCCAGTTGGTTAACATCTCTAACTGCTTGCGCAAAGGCGCCAGAGACGAATCAAAAACAGTTAACGTAGGCTTGGAAGAGCCTAAATGTTTCAGCAGGAGGAGGAAAAAACTACTTGCGCCTCGCTCGGAGCCGCCGAAATTCGAGGCGAAAACAGGCACATCAGGCGTAACAGACGAAAAGCGCCTAAAGAAACACCCTTAGAACTGCTAGCTACAGCGCTAAAACCACAATCTCTACTAGAAGATGGAGCCGAAAAAGGCACAGATTGAGGCGACGAACGAGCCGCTAACGGCCGAGGCGCAACCCTACTCTCAGGCTCCTTATACCGCGCGACTGGAGACGAATCGCTTGAATCATTCGAAAGGCGTCTGACCGCAACACCTTTCCAACGCTTAACCAAGCCCCTGTTGAGGCGCAACAGGCTCAACAAGAGAGGCGCCTGTCTGTGGGCAAATCCGATCGACTCCCTTGGACTTCCGGTATGTCTTCTCCCCGGTGCGGGGGAGCTGGACAGTGACCTTTGTCTAGGAGACGTGTCAGGACAGACAGACGCACCCTCAACTACACTCTTACCTGAAGCCGCTTTCTCCAAAAACGTCTTAACTGAATTACCAAGTTGCAAAACCGTATTCGCTAGTACCAAAAAATTTCTGATCTAACCTCGATTCCAGACTGGCAATGGTGTTGGAAGAAGAAACTACACGGGAAGCCGGAGAAGTGGGATTAGTAGGAGGAATAGGAGGTGTAGTTAAAGGAGACATAACAATTTGAGGAGAAACAGAAGGAACAGATGCATCGCAAGACGAAGCAGAGCTAAGTCTACTTTCCCTAAGCGCTGCTTTTCTAATTCTGTCTTTAGCTAATTTCTCCATGAACTAAAAAACTTCCATTGAGAATCAGTCCAATCACTACACTCGTTACATGTTCGATCTGCTGAACAAACCTGTCCCCTACACTTAACACATTTAGTGTGAGAATCATACTCTAACTTGGATAATCTAGTTTTACATCCTGAGATGCAAAACCTAACTCCCGACGGACTAGAATCCGACATGGCAACGCCTAAATAAAAAGCAAAATAACAACAACGCCAAAAAAGAGTACTTCACCAATTCCGAAGATCAAATCCACAAGAAAAAAGCGAAGCAAAGTCATCCAACCGCACCGACCACCGATGTTCACCGGACGCCGGCAGGAAAAGAATTGGATTCACCTGGGCAGTTGTACCTGGTTCTCCCGCGAGTGGAGGGAGATGACGTCATCACCACCAGTGTTGGCGACGCCGACGCGCTAAATTTGAATTTAGTATCCTGCCGCTCGTGGAAATCACGGCTCTATAATTGTTCGGTAAGACACTACAATAAAATGTTATTGTCATGATACAATAAAGTTTTATGCATACTTACCTGGCAGATATATACTTAGCTATAGACTCCGTCGTCCCCGATAGAAATTCGAATTTCGCGGCACACTCTACAGGTAGGTCAGGTGATCTACCGCCCCGCCGCTGGTGGCGGGAATAGGAATCATTCCCGTTTTCTAAGACAGATTTTCTCTTCCACCTGTCTCCTGAGGGGAGGTCGGGTGGGCCATACACCGTTATATATCTGCCAGGTAAGTATGCCTAAAACTTTATTGTATCATGACAATAACATTTTTATGCATTCAACTTACCTGCAGATATATACTTAGCTGATTGGCACCTTTGGCGGAGGTAAGAGACAGCTAATCTACTGAAATAGACAGGAAACAACATATGTTGTAGGTAATAAAATTAAAAACCTTGATTCCTACCTGTGTTAGCGAAAGACTTCATGGCTACTGCCTAGGAGCCCGTATCGCTTCAAGAGCCTCAGCGAGGTAGTGACCTCATGCTAAGAGTTCTTGATGGTCTGTTACCGGGGTCTTACCCACTTACGCTTCAGAACCTTAGGATCTTTGTCAATGGGGTCCTATCCACTTACATGACAAAACACCTTGCCTATTGGCATGATCATAGAGCACGACACTAATCCCGATCACCTGATCCTCATTGGGGTTAGTACTACGATTGAAAGGCAGTCATCCCCGGACATCCTTTCAAGCAACCCACAACTCAACAACAATATTAAAACAATAATTATTAAAATATTAAAAACAAATTTAAGGATCAGCGTCTGCTCCATTTCCCAGCATAGTATCCGCTGATACATAAGGTCCAAGAGAGAAACATTTATCGTATGTTATTCTAACATCCTTTAAATAGTGGGATGCAAATACTGAATTGCACCTCCAATAAGTTGCTGCTAAAATGTTTCTCATGGACATATTCTTCGTAAAAGAAAGGGAAGTTGCCACAGCCCGGACTTCGTGAGCTTTCACTCTCAGCAGCTTTAAAGAGTTCTCTTGGCAATTCCTATGAGCTTCGGTAATTACATTTCTGACAAAGAATGCCAGTGCGTTCTTTGACATCGGTCTCTTGGGGGTTTCTTACCGAACACCAAAGACCTTGTCGACATCCCTGAAGCTGTGTCTTCTTTTCTAAATAAAATTTTAAGGTCCTGACTGGGCAAAGGGACCGATCCAACTCTCTTCCTACCAGAGAAGAGAGTCCCTTGACTTCGAAACTTCTAGGCCAAGGTTTAGAAGGGTTCTCATTCTTCGCTAGGAAAAGATCCTGGAAAGAAATGACAGCCGAGTCTTTTCTAAATCCCACCCGAGAGTCCAAAGCATGCAATTCACTGATCCTCTTAGCAGTTGCTAGAGCCAACAGGAATATGCATTTGCTAGTAAGATCTCTGAATGAGATTTTATCTATAGGTTCGAACCTGTCCGACATCAAGAACTTTAGGACAACGTCCAGGTTCCAACTCGGGGGAATTGATGATCTCAATTTCTTAGTCTCGAAAGACCTGATGAGATCATGAAGAATCCTTATTATTCTCGAGATTCAGCCCTCTGTTTCTAAAAACAGCTGAGAGCATGCTCCTATATTCCTTAATAGTTGATACGGCCAATTTGGATTCTTCTCTTAAGAAGAGGAGAAAATCCGCGATTTCGGTTACAGAGGTATTGGAAGAGGACAGCTTCTTCGACCTACACCATCTACGAAAACTTCCCCCCCACTTCGATTGGTAGACCCGCAGGGTAGAGGCTCTGCGGGCTCTAGCAATTGAAGTTGCCACTTTCTTTGAAAAGCCTCTCGCTCTGACCAGTCTTTCGATAGTCCGAGGCAGTCAGGGAGAGACTTTGGATGTTTTTGTGGAACCTCTCGAAGTGGGGTTGTCTGAGCAGATCTGTCCTGTCTGGTAGAGATCTGGGGAAGTCCACCGTCCATTCCAGTACCTCTGTGAACCAGATTCGGGAAAGCCAAAAGGGAGCAATTAGAGTCATTCTCATTCCTTCCGATGCCACAAATTTTCTTACTACTTCCCCCAGCAATTTGAATGGGGGAAAGGCGTATGCATCTATGCCTGACCAATCCATGAGGAAAGGCATCGATCGCTGTGGCTCTGGGATCTTCTTCTAGCGAGCAGAAGTTGTCTATTTTCCTGGAGAGGAACGTGGCAAACAGGTCGAAATCTGGGGTCCTCCGCCCCCAGAGTGACCATATTTGTCTGCAGACTTCTGAGTGGAGCATCCACTCTGTCGGGAGAACCTGGTTCTTTCTGCTCAATCTGTCTGCCCTTAGGTTTTTTTACTCCTTGGACAAACCTTGTACGCCAGAATAATGCCCCGTTCCTCTGTCCAGGTTAATAGAGCTCTCGCTATTTCGTTCAGAGAGAAAGAGTGAGTGCCCCCTTGATTCCGGATGTAAGCCAGAGCTGTGTGTTTTTTTTTTGTTGGAATTGGACTTGAACTACCGCCTCTATGACTTCCGCTTCGAAGTATTCCAGGGCTAGATGAATTGCCAGGAGTTCCTTCGCATTGATGTGCAGAGTAGTTTGTTGTCTGGTCCAAACACCTGCTACTTCCTTTGGACCCAGTGGTTCTCCCCAACCTGTTTCCGAGGCATCGGAAAACAACACTCGGTGAGGGTTCCGAATCAAGAGGGACACCCCTTCGTTCCTTGTTAATGGGGTTAACCACCACTTTAGGTCTGATTTTATCCCCTGTTGGATGGGAAAAATGTCTGACAAGTCTCCTGTCTTTTGACTCCACATCCTCTTTAGATAAAATTGCAGAGGTCTGAGATTTAATCTTCCCAGGGAAATAAACTGCTCTAACGAGGAAAGGGTGCCCAGCAGACTGAGCCATTCCCTCGCCGAGGTCCGTTCTTTCCCTAAGAAGTTCGAGATCTTTTCTAAGCCTCGAGTAATTCTGTCTTGAGATGGAAACGCCCGAAAACCCCGAGAATCCATCTGTATCCCCAGATAGACTATGTTCTGTCTGGGGATCAATTGTGATTTCTCGAGGTTCACGAGCAGTCCAGAGATTTTGTCAAGTTCAACGTCTTCTCCAAGTCCTTCAAGCACTGAATTTCCGATTTTGCTCTTATTAGCCAATCGTCCAGATAAAGGGATATATTTATCCCCTCTAGATGTAGCCATCTCGCAACGTTCATCATTAGCCTCGTGAACACTTGAGGGGCCGTTGAAAGGCCGAAGCATAGGGCTCTGAATTGGTATACTTTCCCCTGCATCATGAATCGGAGATATTTCTTCGATGATGGATGCAGGGGGACATGAAAGTATGCATCTTGTAGATCTAAGGAGACCATCCAATCTCCTGGACGAAGAGCCGCAAGAACCGATTTTGATGTTTCCATAGAGAACTTTGTGTTCTCCACAAATCGGTTCAATGCGCTCACATCCAGGACCGGTCTCCACCCTCCCGAGGATTTCGGAACCAGAAAAAGGGACGGATTTGTAGAATCCTCGGGAATCCGGATCCCGGACCACTTCGATGGCCTCCTTTTGCAACATCTGTTCTACCAGTTGCAATAATGCTTCTTTCTTGGCAGGGTCCCTGTATTGGGCTGACAGTTCCCTCGGGTTCGTAGTCAAGGGAGGTCTGTCTCGAAATGGGATCATATATCCCTTTGTTACCGACGAAAGGGACCAAATTTCTGCCTGTCTCCGAGCCATTCTTCGGAAAATTTCCGAAGTCTGGCTCCTACCGGTGCTTGAAGGACTGTTGTCTCATTTAGCTCTCTTGATAGGTCTGAAGGAAGGCCTACCTCTCTTCTGCACTCCTCTCTTCTTAAAAGAGGGTCTGGCCGAGGTACTTCCTCGAAAGGGCTGTTGAGGAGCCCGAGTCTCTCTCTTAATAGGACCCGAAGTCCTCGATTTCTTTGCAGATTGGGCCAAGAGATCTTGTGTGGCCTTTTCTGTCAAAGAATGAGAAATATCTTTTACAAGATTTGAAGGAAAACAATTGGTCCGACAGAGGAGCATACAGAAGAGATGACCTCTGAGTAGGAGTAACTGCTTTCGTCAGAAAAGAGCTAAATAAGACTCTCTTCTTCAGAATACCAGTACCAAACAGAGAGGCCACCTCTCCTGATCCATCCTGAACCGCCTTGTCCATACAGGAAAGAACACTATGAAGGACTTCTGGACTAAGAGATTCCTCCTCTTGTGTCTTTTTTGGCCAACACCCCAAGGGACCAGTCTAAGAAGTTAAAAACTTCTAAGACATTAAACAATCCCTTGAGGAGATGGTCCATCTCAGAAGTCCCCCATGTGATCTTTGCTGATGACAAAGGCTTGTCTCCTAGACGAATCTACCAGATTCGAAAAATCAGCTTCGGCAGTGGACGGAGAGCTAGACCCCGTGGTTTGCCCGTCTCGTACCAAATTCCCTTCTTCCCTGATAGTCTGGAAGGAGGGCAGGTAAAGACTGTCTTCCCCGCCTTCTCCTTGGATTCCAACCAATTTCCTACGAATCGGAGAGCCTTGTTCATGGAAATGGTTGGCTTCATTTTAATAAAAGATGATTGTTTCGGGACCTTCGTGCTTGTAAACAAGGACCTTGGAGAAGGAGGAGCAGTAGGGCTTAAAGTCCCCAAACTCTTGAAGTAAGAGGGCTGCCAGCGTCTTGTAATCTGACAAACCCGGAGCCGAGTGATTTTCAGAGTCCGAAATCTCTTCCAAATCCAATTCCGAAGAGGATTGTTTATTTCCAGTAGGAGACTGGCCTCTTGCAACATCCACCCCACTCTCGCAAGAACGACGACCGCTTGTGCGATAACTTGCGTCCTACGAGAGATAGGTTGATCCTGCAAAACGACCTTATCCTTCTCCTGGCAAGAGCGATGGCCGCTTGTGCGACACCTTTCTCCTCTGTCAGACGAAGGATGTCCTCTCCTATCGCATTTCTCCGGAACGACCTATGTCCTGACAAGGAATACGGCCGCTTGTGTGACAACTAGAGTCCTTGTCAGGTAAAGGTTTATCCTTCCGAAAGCCAAACAAATCTTCCTGGCTTAATTGTCTTTTGGAAGAAGTCCGTCTCTTATTTGTCACTTGTGGCTCATTGCGCCGGGTTGACGCTCGTGATTCCTTGCGCCAAGCTGGCGCTTCTGGCGCATTTCGGCAGGGTGGCGCTTCCGGCGCATCTGGCGCATTTCGGCCGGGTGGCGCTTCTGGCGCCTCTGGCGCATCTGGTGCCTCTGGCGCTTCTGGCGCATTTCGCCAGGCTGGCTCTTCTGGCGCATATGGCGCTTCTGGCTCTTCTGACTCGTATGGAGTCTCAAACTCATCTGGCGCATCTGGCGCATTGCGCCAGGTTTGGCGTTTTGGCGCATTCTTAATACTCCTCCGAGTATAAGCCGAAACTTCCGTTTCTTCTTTCTTTCCTTCGTCTTCTTTATAGGAAGGAAAGAGTCCTTTCTCCTGGAGTTTCCTTAGTAAAAACTCCTACTAAGGCTGAAAGTGCTCCTGCACATTTAGGATAATTTTTGCAGCCGCACTCTCTTTTCCTTCCTGATTCAGGTGAGGGATGTCTCGAAGCGGAAGGAAACTCCGATTTCCGTTTAGGAACCAATCTCCTTTTCTTCTTCTCACAAGGTGATAGATCGAGAAAAGCTCAGGGCTTGAATCCAAAGTAGGAGCCTTCAACTTCTCTTTAAGGGGCGTGACAGTTTCATCAGAACTCCATCCCCTTACATTCGGTGAAGAATCTGACGAAGAAAAACACTTCTTTAGGATGCTTTTTCGATAGCGATCCTTGGCAGTTCGGGTCGTCACAGAATCTGCCGAGGGGACGCCTGATCGGTGGGGATTCTCCGTAACCTCCGTAAGGCTTTCGACATTCCTTCTCCTCTGGGCCTGTGAGCTTGGAAGAGGTCTAGGCCTGGGAGCGAGACAGAGCCGATCAGACGCACCCTCCACTGCACTAGGGACACTTAATTCACTATCACTGTGCTTACCTTTCAACGTCAGCATTTGACGTTCCATCCTTTGTAGCGCAGCTTTAAGATCTGCAATTTCCGTTGCCGGATTTGCAGTCTTAGTACTAGAGGAAGAAGATAGAGGTTTAGGGTTAGGTGGTGTTAATTTAATAGGCTCGTTAGAGCGAGACCTACTTACGCTTTCTGGAGGAAGCCTTCCTAGCCCTATCCATATCTAATTTCCTTAAATATGAATTTGAAATTCTTCCATTCTTCCTCATTCATATTTACACATTCATCACAGGTGTTAGAAATTGAACATTCATTCCTTCTACACCCCTTACAGACTGTGTGAGGGTCTACCGAAGCTTTCGGTAGCCTCACCATGCATCCCTCATTTACACACTGTCTTCTAACCGTAAAGCTAGAATCCGACATCATGAGAAATATCCAAAACCAAGTCCAAAAAACAGTCCACGAAAGAGTATGCCAAACCAAAGATCAATACGTCACCAAATAACCGTCTTGAGATCAATAGCGATGAAAAATACGAAAATCAAATCAGAGTAACAACAACAATGTGCTGTCACGGCGATAGAGAAAATCTGTCTTAGAAAACGGGAATGATTCCTATTCCCGGCCACCAGCGGCGGGCGGTAGATCACCTGACCTACCTGTAAGTGTGCCGCGAAATTCGAATTTCTATCGGGGACGACGGAGTCTATAGCTAAGTATATATCTGACAGGTAAGTTGAATGCATAAAAAAACGTATCTTTAAATAGGCTTAGATTATTAGTATCAACAAACAAAATTTACTGGGCATGAGGTTCAGAGGGCCGTTTAATGAAATGAACACTTCTCTGTCCTATCTGCTCAGAAATAAATGTTACATCAATCCCCAAGACCATTGGCAAATGTATCTCATTTGCCAAGACGCCTCGCTCTCTCTCTCTCTCTCTCTCTCTCTCTCTCTCTCTCTCTCTCTCTCTCGTCTCTCTCCTCTCTGATCAAATTACTGGATATGTTCTCTCTTTGGATACTTGGAATTGCGTTGTAATCTAACCAGAAACTTAATTTTGTTATTATTACTGGAAACAAGCAATGATTTTTTCATTATTGCGCTTTTGGACTGTTATAAACTTTGCGCATCTAAAGCTAGTATTCATTCGCTTGGACACTAGTTCCGCATATGAGGCGTCACTAAAAAACATCGAAAAATGCGACATAAAAAAGTGTCGAAAATCATCAAAACCGTCAAAATTTTTGTTGTAATCTAACCAGAAACTTATTTTTTTATTAATTATACTGTGCTAAAACTATAAAGGATTTTTATCATAGTATGCGTTTTTTTAAAAGCGTTAACTCGGAGCGTCGGAAAGAACGCCTCTCTCTCTCTCTCTCTCTGATCAAATTACTGGATAATGTCTCTCTTTGGATGCTTGGAATTTGCATTGTAATCAAACCAGAAAATGAAGTTTTTATGATAAAACAAAGTTTAATGTATACATTACCTGGCAGGTAATATATATAGCTATATTCTCTGTTCCACCTGGCAGAAATTTTCAAAACTCGCGGCAATCGCTAGTAACCTATTAGTAGTTCAGGCAACCACACCCCGTTACCGTGGCGCTAGCGCTAGGAATTTAACCCGTTCCCAATTGGGCCAGATTTTTTTTCTCTGAACCCTGTCCCCTGAGGGGAGGGGCGGGTGGAATTAAATTATATATACCTGCCAGGTAAGTATACATTAAACTTTGTTTTATCATAAAAACTTCATTTTAATGTATGACACTTACCTGGCAGGTATATATATAGCTGATTGACACATTTGGAGGTGGGTCAAGGACAGCAACATTCTTAGAGTATAAAATATTATTAAAATATTATTAAAACTCCAGGTTCCTTACCTCTAAGGTAGCTGACTTCATAGGTCCTGCCTCTAAGCCTGCTTAAACCTTAGTAGCTCTCAACCAGGAGTGTCCTGTATGTTGAAGAAGCTAAGACTGGAACTGACAACTGGACGTGACCAATGTGTTGACAGATCCTTACAGCCCTCTTATGCCACGGCATTCAAGCTAGTAACAGATCATTTACCTGAACTACACACACACCATCACCAGATAATACTAACACGACTGAGAAAAGTACCGCACCCTTTTCTCAGACGACCAATAAACACAAACACCATCACCTAATAAATAAAATCAACTAGCTTAAAAGAAGGTTATGGGGTAGTAACTCCTTTGCCCAATACTGTACCCGAGGACACGTATGGACCTAGCGTCTGACAATTATCGAAGGTTGTCTGAACGTCCCTAAGATAATGAGACGCAAATATTGAATTAGTTCTCCAATATGTGGATTCAATAATTTCCTTGAGGGCTAAATTCTTTTAAAAGCTAATGAGTCGCCACTGCCCTGACTTCATGAGCCTTCACTTTCAAAATACCAAAGCTCTGCTCTTCACACAACATATGAGCCTCTTTAATTAACTCTCTCATGAAGAAGGCTAGAGCGTTCTTCGTCATGGTCTAGTGGGGGTCTTTAACTGAACACCACAGAGCATCAGACTTCCCTCTGATAACTCTTGTTCTTTCTATATAACATCGCAACGCTCTCACTGGGCAGAGAACTCTTTCTTGCTCGTTACCGACCAATTCAGCTAGACCCAAAACTTCAAAGGATCTTGGCCAAGGATTAGCTGGATCCTCATTCTTGCCAAGAAACCTTCATTGGAATGAACACACTGCATTGCCGTGTCTCCATCCCACCTTCTTCGATATGGCCTGAAGCTCACTAACTCTTTTAGCAGTTGCCAATGCTACTAAAAAGATAGTCTTCTTAGCAAGATCTCTCAGAGAGGATTCCTCTAACGGTTCGAATTTGCTAGAAGTTAAATACTTCAAGACCACATCCAGGTTCCAAGCAGGTGGCCTGCCTTCTGATTGTTTCTTCGTCCCAAACGACCTAATCAGATCTCTCAGATCTAAGTTATTCGAGATGTCTAGATCCCTGTGTCTAAACATGAGGTTAGCATACTCTTATAACCTTTGATTGTCGAAACTGACAAGTGTAAATCCTTCCTCAAGTAAAGAAGGAAATCTGCGATTTGGGTCACAGAGGTACTGGATGAAGACACTTTCCTGTTCTTACACCACTTCCGGAATTTTCCCACTTCGACTGATACACCGTGATTGTGGAGGTTCTTCTGGCTCTAGCCACTGCACTGGCCACCTCTCTAGAATATCCCCTCGCTCCTGACCAGACGTTCGATAGTCTGAACGCAGTCAGACCCAGAGCGAGGTATTCTTGTGAAAACCTGTCGAAGTGGGGGTTGTCTGAGAAATCTACTCTTAGAGGAAGAGGCCTTGGCGTATCTACTGTCCATTCCAGTACCTCTGTGAACCAACTTTGGGCCGGCCAAAACGGGGCTATTAAGGTCATCCTCGTTCCTTTGCTCTCCCTGAACTTCTTCATCACTTTCCCCAGCACCTTGAACGGAGGAAAAGCGTACAGATCTAAGTTTGACCAATCCATCAGGAATGCATCTACCGCCACTGCTTCCTGGTCTGGAATCGGAGAGCAATATGTTGGTAACCTTTTTGTTCTGGCTGTCGCAAACAGATCCACTACCGGACGGCCCCACAACTTCCTCAGGCTCTGGCAAACCTCCATGTGCAACGTCCACTCCGTCGAGAGAATTGTTGCTCTCTTCTGCTCAACAGGTCCGCACCCACGTTCTTCTCTCCTTGTATAAACCTGGTGAGTATCAACGACCTTTTCCTCTTCTGCCCAAAGCAGAATTTCTTTTGCCAGATTGTAAAGGGGAAAAGAATAAGTTCCCCCTTGTTTTCGAATATATGCCAGAGCCGTGGTGTTGTCCGAGTTGACCTGCACTGTCTTGTTTCGAATCAACTCTCTGAAGTGCTTCAAAGCCAAGAAAATTGCCAACAGTTCCTTCCTGTTTATGGTGCCACTTTGTTTCGTCCTTGTTCCAAAGTCCCGACAACCAACTCTTGAGGGCCTAATGTCGCTCCCCAACCCGCGTCCGACGCGTCGGAAAACAAGACGAGGTCTGGGTTCTTCTGCTGAAGCGACATCCCTCTTGGCTAACCTGCCTGGAGTTAGCCACCACTTTAATTCCTCCTTTACTTCGGCCGGAATTAGAAACTGGAAGGAATCCGGTTGCAATTTTCTTGGCCATGAATCCTTCAGGAAAAACTGAAGAGGTCTCATGTGCAGTCTTCCTAAAGAAATGAACCTCTCTAGCGAAGAGAGTGTGCCCAGTAGACTCATCCACTCTCTTGCAGAGCATCGGTCTTTCTTTAGAAAGTCCTGCACCTTCCGACTGCATTGGGCTTGCCTTTTTTCGGGGGACGGAAAAGCCCGAAAAGTCACTGCCGATATCTGAATCCCCAAATAAACTATCTGTTGTTGGGGCTCCCAAATGGGACTTTTTCCCAATTATTCACTACCAGACCTAGGTCTTTTGCTAAGTCCAATGTTTGACTCACGTCCTCCAGACATTGACTTCTTGACTGGGATCTTATCAACCAGTCGTCCAGATACAAAGACACTCTGATCCCTCTTAAATGTAACCATCTCGCCACATTGGACATCATCCTCGTGAACACTTGAGGGGCTGTGCAAAGGCCGAAGCATATAGGCCTTGAACTGAAAGACCCTGTCCTGAATCACAAACCTTAGATACTTCCTGCTTCCTGGATGAATCGGAATATGAAAGTATGCGTCTTGTAAGTCCAGAGTCACCATCCAGTCCCCTGGACGTACCGCTGCCAGTACTGAATCGTTCGTCTCCATAGTGAACTTGGTCTTTTCTACGAAAAGATTCAGTTGACTTACGTCCAGCACTGGCCTCCAACCTCCCGAGACTTTGCAACCAGGAAACAGAGGGGACGGGGGTTGTAAAAAAATCCCTGGGGAACGATTTCGTTGAATTCCAGGAAAAAAAAAAAAAAAAAAAAAAAAAACAGGTTCTATTGCTCCTTTCTCTAGCATGGAAGCTACTTGCTCCCACAGAGCCGCTTTCTTCTCTAAATCGTTGTAATTTGCCCCGAGGGCTCTCGGAGATGTTGCGAGAGGAGGTCCTTTCAAGAAGGAATCTTGGTATCCTTCCCGAGCTACGTTTGACAGCCCAAGGGATCTGCCTTCATTTCTTGCCAAACTTCCCAAAAACCTTGAAGTCTGGCTCCCACTGTCGTCTGGAGGACTGAGTTCTCATTCTTTAGAGGGGGTCTTGGCTCCTCTTTTCGCGGGTACTCTCTTACCCCTAAAGGCGGGTCGAGCGAATGTTCTTCCTCGAAAGGGCTGTTGCGATGGTCTAGTATCCTTTGTCGCCTTCTTCACCAACTTGGTTGGTAAGACTTCTTACTGAAGATGAAAGAAGATCTTGAGTGGCTTTCTGCGAAAAGGGATAGAGCTATATCCCTAATCACCTCTGAAGGAAACAGCTGTTTCGAAAGGGGAGAGAACAGTAACTCCGATTTCTGAGAGTTAGAAAACTCTTTTGAGGCGAACGAACACAACAGCGATCTCTTCTTAAGCACTCCTGCTGTGAATAACGAAGCCAGCTCATTCGTTCCGTCTCTAAGAGCCTTATCCATGCAGGACATAATGCTCTTAGCTGTTTCTAAGTCCTGCGAATCCTCTTCTCCTAGGGAATTCGCTAGCGCTCCCAAAGACCAATCCAAGAAATTGAAGACTTCGGAAAGTCCTAAAAATCCCTTTAAATAGATGGTCAAATTCCGAAGACGTCCACCAGACCTTGGCCGACTTGTAACGGCCTGTTCTGCGTTGAGCTGTATACTATACTGGAGAAGTCCCCTGGGAGGAGGCAGGTACTCCCAGGCCTAGACTTTCTCCAGTAGCGTACCATACTCCTGAATTTAGAAGCTAACTTTAGCTGGAGGAAAACAAAGAGTATTTTCCCGCTTCTTTCCTTTTTTCTCCTTCATCCAGTCATTCACCCCGTTGAAGGGCCTTCTTCGCCGAAATTGACATCGTCATTTTCAGGAAAGAGGACTTCTTTGGAGTCCTAGTCTTGGAAAACTGTGATAAGGGGGATAACGGAGCTGTCGGTTTAAATTCCCCCTCAAAAACAGCAATAAGACGTGAAGTCAGAACCTTATAATCTGAAGAAGGTTCCGTATTCTTTTCTTCAATTACTTCCAACTCTTCTTCTGCTGAAGAAATGTCTTGTAAGTCCTCGTCGTATTGACGCTTCGTTGACGGACTAGCGTCCTGCGGCTACCGAGGCATCGGCGTCCTGCCGCCTCTCGATGTCCTGCCGCCTGCGTCCTGCGGCTACCGAGGCGTCGGCGTCCTGCCGCCTCTCGATGTCCTGCCGCCTGCGTCCTGCGTCCATCGTAGAAACCGCGTCCTGACGTTTGCGTCCTGCTTCTTCGGAAACTATTTTCCTCCTAGCGCCAGTTCGCCCTGCGTCCTCGGCGAACGCGTCCTTGTCTTCCCTTTTAGAAGACTTAATGGGAAGGAAATCGTCCTTACGCCTCGAAGATTGTTGTTCAGTAGCATCCCAAGACTTCACCAGCACTGCCAACTTTGGACTGCATTTCGTAAGAAATGCTCGTACTATCCTCCTGCATGGAGACGACGAAGGATGAGGATTACGAGCTGGACTGCGACCTAACGGAGAGCGATCCTGTACTCTACCCGACGGAGAAATACGAGGGGGAGGATACATAAGAAGATGGAGGCGATTCTCCCATGGAAATATCCTCCTAATGCCGAGAACGGAACGTAATATCACCAGTGCGTCCTGCGTCCTCTCTAGTACGAAAAATCCTTTTCCTCTTGATCGGCACTGCGTCCCCGTCTTCCGAGGATGACAACACCTCAGGACTACTCCAAGCCTCACTGTCTTGCGCCTGTCTCTCGAGAGCCGTTGACGTCCTGAAGGTCTTGAGTGGGCGAGACACCACTGCATACCGACGTTCTCGCTCGGAAGTCGAACCTTCCGAGGACGCACACTTCCCAGTTACGCCTTTTCTGCGGCGAACTGCAACAGCCTGGGAACTTGCAACAGGACTGTTCGAAGGGACGCCTGACCGTGACAAAACCTCTCTCGCCTCCCTTCGACTGTCGACATGCCTTCTCCCTTGGGTTGGGTCTGGGAGCTTGACAGAGGTCTAGGTCTAGGAGCACGAGAGAGACGATCAAGGACGCCCCTCCACTACACTTTCACTGACATCGAAAGCACTAACTTTATCTGTAAGTCGCTGTATCTGGGTCGCCCATGGACGCAAGGGCAGCGAACACTTTCACAATATTTGTATCGTTCGTCTCCTCCAATACGCAGCGGGCGCAGGAGATACCTGGGGAGAAGGAACTACCAATTCTACATTAGAAGGAGCTGGAGAGGAAATACAATCACTCCTTTTACTCGAAGAATTTGACTTCTCACTACGAGAAACAGATCTCCTTACCCGATCTTTCTCAAGTCTCTCAACATATTTCATAAAGACCTTCCATTCCTTCTCTGATAAATTCTCACATTCAATGCATCTATCCTCCCAAGTACACACATTCTCCCTACACTTCTTACAAACGGTATGAGGGTCGACCGAAGCTTTCGGCAATCTTACCTTACACCCCTCTTTTACACACACTCTAAACATACTTCAAGAGTCAGACATCTTAAAGAACAATCCAAGCGAATGCCAAGCTAACGTTTCCGAGTACAATACCAAAATCCAAGATCAGTCAGCAACGAGAATGAAAATTCTAGCAGGGACCACCAACAATGTTGCCGGTTCGGCTGGCAGAGAAAATCTGGGCCCAATTGGGAACGGTTCCTAGCGCTAGCGCCACGGTAACGGGGTGGTGGTTGCCAGAACTACTAAGGTAGGTTACTACGATTGCCGCGAGTTTTGAAAATTTCTGCCAGGTGGAACAGAGAATATAGCTATATATATACCTGCCAGGTAAGTGTCATACATTAAACTTAGTTTTGTTATCATTACTGGAAACAAGCAATAATTTTTTCATTATTTGCGCTTTTGGACTGTTATAAACTTTGCGCATCCAAGCTAGTATTCATTCGCTCGGAAACTAGTTTTGCATATGAGGCGTCACTAAAAAACATAGAAAAATCCGACATAAAAAGTGTCGAAAATCATCATAACCTCAAAATTTTTGTTGTAATCTAACCAGAAACTTATTTTTATTAATATACTGTGCTAAACTATAAAGGATTTTTATTACAGTATGCGTTTTTTAAAGCGTCGTTAACTTGGAGCATCGGAAGCGTCAGTGTCATAACGTCGTAACCCAGGGCGGATTTTTCAATGAATATTTAAGAAAAAGCGTCGTAACCTCGGAACGTCGTAAGCCGGAGCCGTCGTAACCCGGGGACTGCCTGTACTTGTCTTACACGTCGAGTGCCACACCATAGTTGGCTGCAGTTACGCTCAGAGCTTGAACTACCTTGAGCGGCTCCCCTATAAGAGATCCAAGAAGATGTGAATTTGATTAGGTCGTCCAGGCCCGTGCGCTGATGCACGTGCACATTAAATAGTGGTATATTTTAGAAAGAGGAACCAGCTTAGCGACCTATAAATACTTCAGAAACGCATAAATCGCACTTTTCTGATTAGGAATATACCATTACTAATGCCCGGAGATGAATAGAACATAAGTAATCGATTTTTGTTACGTTTACAAAAAATGAGGACTCTCTTTTTTACTAAGGCGAGTGGCTATTAAAGAGAGATGTTCACCCTTTGACTCCCGCCAAAAAATGACTTCATAGCTCCGCCCCCTCTTTTTGTTCCACCTATACACTTCGTTTGATTGCCCCACGTAACTTATTCACGCACCACGTGTCTTGATACTTTGAAATAATTGGCTCATTTTAAACAAACAAAAGCCAATTATATTTAAATATTCCTACCACTGTGGCGCTTCAGGCAGTACTAAGCATGGCCATCGTTCAGATAACTTGTCGTGGTTGTGATATAGACTATTTTGAATTTATAAGACGATATCACTCGCAAGATTCCGAATTCATCACATTTTTGCAGGCACATGGTGTTTTACCTACAGCAGTAATTTGTCCTCACTGTGATATAACTTGTACATATAGTGAAACAAGGCATAAATTTTCGTGTGGCCGTCGAAGGAAGCTTAATAAGCAGAAGGGAAGTAGAAAGTGTGCGTATTCGGTTAGCCTTTTTAAGGGGACATTTTTAGACAGAGTTCATGTGAAACCCTGGGCAGTTGCTTTGTTTGTAAACCATTGGTTAAGAAAATCTTTTGATCATACCACTATTATACGGTGCCTAAAGTGGTCAAGTAGAACAAGCGTAGATTGGCGATAGTTTTGTTCCGAAGTCACAGAACAATGGTTTTCCAACCAACCACAAATTGGTGGTCATGACGTCATTGTGGAAATCGACGAAAAGCTCTTCGTACATCGCAAATACAATCGTGGTCGACAACTTCCCAAGTGTGGTTGTTAGGGGGAATAAAGCGAATCTCTAAGAAAAAATTCGTTATTCCTCTTAACAAAGAAGGCCAAGACAGAAGCGCAGGGACACTTATTCCACTTACTAAACAATTTATTTTACCTGATTCTGTTGTGATTAGTGATGGGTGGGCAGCGTATCGCACACTTGCTGAAGAAGGATATACGCACAAAGTGATCAATCACAGCGAACAATTTGTCAACAGAGACGATAGTAGTGTGCACACGCAAAACATTGAACGCCTTTGGCGTGATATAAAAGAGTGGTCGAGACGCCCTGGTAACCAAAAACAATATCTCGAACAACATTTAGCGAGATATTTGTCTATAGACAATTTCAATAAAGAACAGGGTCAGTTGCATCACAACTTTTTCATTGAAGCTGGGAAATTATATGTTTTACCCCCCATAGTGGGGGGACCGACAACGACCACGGGCCGAAAATGACAATTTGTCCAAAATTGCATTTTTCCTAACTATGCAAACCTGACGTCCATTACAATAGGAAGGTACTAGCGGCAGCTGGATAGGTCGTAAGCTTTCGAACAAGCGGTTCGGTAGTTAACTGCTTGTCCGACAGGCGCGCTTGCGCGCGACTGGTAGGTAAACAAATCACTTTTGCTTTTGGCCCAAGCAAAAACTGCAGAGTGAGGGGTGGCATGAGGTGGGGCTATGTGTAAAAGGACCCTCAGGTTTGTATAGTTAGGAAAATGCAATTTTGGACAAATTGTCATTTGTTCCGACACGGCATACAAACCTTCGGTCCTTTTTACAATAGGAAGACTCACTTCTTGGTGGGAGGAATCTGAGTCTTTTGTGAACAGACTGGTGTTCGCCCAACCTTGGAATGCCTCCCTGGTCATAAGAGCGAGGGAGGGATCCAAGCCTCTGTCCGATTGATCGGGGTGTGCACCGCAGGATCAATGGTCAGACCTCTGGACCAAGTACTAAGAGAGAGGCAAGCGATCTCTTCGTACCAGCAAACAAGAACAAGTTCCTATTTGCAAGAGGCACATAAAATTATGGTTTGTCTCTTGTTGGCATCCATCCCCCCCTTGTAGAGGAAGTGGTGGATATTCGCTCCCATCCCTAGTGAAAGGGATAGGATGGGGCTCTGTCGAGTAGCTCACCGGCATCTCGTCCTTATCCAGCAAGGTGATGACCGTATCCCTCTACCCACAGGTAGAGGGGGAGAAAAAGATAGGAAGAGAAGCCAGTCACTCTCTCTTCACTTATCTATTCTTACAGTCACACCAGGACTCGATGCTGTTCAGCCTGCTAGGGTCTGGGTTAGCTAGACACGTGTTGAGCAGCCACCACGGGTCCTAAGGAAAAACGAATCCAGGACCTGTGGGCAATATCCAAAAGGTAGGAGGAGGTGCCGGTGGTCTGGTTGTACCAGACCCCTGCCTTCAGTACCTGCGCCACGGAGAAGTTCTTGTGTAACTCGAGGGAGTGTACTTCTAGGTCATCTTGGTGCTGACGAAGAGTCTTCAACACTCAGCCTGGGATGTCGAGTTTCTTCAGAAAAGCGCGGTCGCGCTTCACAGGACAAAGCAGCATCTCCTTCGCATCGAAGGCGGTGAAGTCCATTAGGGAGGGGATTGTGAAGGACTCTAACCGATCGTCAGGAACCGAAGGGTTCAGCCTCTCGCTACGAATTCGGTACGAAATCGAGCGTCACGAATCCCCATCCCTGGATGCTTGACTTCGCAGGAAAAGTCATGCAATTACCTCAGAGGAAAAGAAGGGAATGGTCGTATGACCTATTCCTCTTCTCGACTTCGGTGATGTCCTGTACCCATACTGGTCTATCCTTTTTTTCTCTCAGCGAAGTTGTTGTTCTCGGTAGTGGATAGGACACCGACACTCAATGGTGGGTGGGTGCGATGGTATGGGTTACTGTGACAGCCGTTAGGACGAAGAAAAGATTGTTATGGAACAACCGAACTAAGTCCACAGCGAAGTTCGTAAACAGACTTGGGCGCTCTGACAGCTGCCGACTGACTGCGTTCGGTAGGAGGCAAGTTGTCCAAGCACCCGAGCAAGTCACGTGACTTCGCCTTAAAAGGGTTATGCCAAGAGACTAAACAAATAAGTTTGTTCGTCACCGATGCCAGAAGGCAAGGTGATGACTCTTAAGGCATGTGCCCAACAGGCGAAAGTCATTGCCTTCTAGAGACCGAGGTCCTTGATGGCAAGATATCTCATAGTATAGTTGATTCTCGGCTAAGGAGAAACAACACTATGTGTCGTTGAAGACGAAGGTGTACATAAAATGCAACCTACGTCTTCACAGCTGAACCGAGAGAAGGATTCTCAAGATTCTGAACCTGTGCTACAAAGACTGAGAACGCTAACCGCTATTCATTGCTGTCCGGTGAGGATCGTAGTTGCAATAAAAGCGGAGCGCTTTTCAGTAATGAAGACAGGGAAATACTGCCTGAAGAACTGCTTCTCATGGGCTGAACATTGGAAGTAGAGCTGTCAGGTCGGAGAGTAGGCGATGTCTTCTGACATATCTGTTTAATTCGGGGCGAGCAATGAATAATTGCACACCTACGAATACGAGATATTTTGAAGACAAACTCAGATGTCTGCAAAAATCATTCGCATTATCGCGGTGCAATGCAGCGGTTGACTAGACAGACTTCTGTTACCGTGCGGTAAAACAGAAAAGATGAAAGAGTCCAAGAGATATCTCTGTTGAAAATTAATTCTCGCAAATGTCGAAGGCGGGGGGATGAAAAAAAATCGAGCGTCACAGCAGTAGATGGTCCTTCATTATTGCGAGAATCCCCGTTAATCAGAGACCTAAGTCCATGATTGTGGGCAGAGATACAGTTCGGTAGTCAATCAAACCAGGGGAGAGAGAGACGTAACCCGACAGTGCATCTCCGAGACCTAGCTGATACTGAGCCGCTATCAGGCAGTTCAATACGCAGTAGCTCTCGGTGACTCGTCATCCTGAGTTGCCAGGTAATCCATTATTCCACGAAGGAATGCGTTTCGGCTAGAACCATCGAGCATAAAGAATACGCTCGAGCAATTATATTTAACCGAAACGGATTTCGGTAAATACAAAAGCTGATTTTGGTGTTGTCATGACAATACCAATATCTAAAATCGAAACTGATAACTGCTGGGAGGTTGCAGGCAACCCCGAGTTGCAGTTCAATTAAGATACAATTCGTCTCGGTCACAAACCGTAGAGTTAACTACGGTATGCGCCTACCCCCCGGACAATTCAACTGTTAAAAGAGAATCATGTCAGCCGAGGGTAATATACGTAGTATTATTTGGAGTAGGTTCTGTAACAACGACCTCCATCCTAAATTCTTTTCCCCCTCGAGGAATGAGAATAAGGATTGGAGATCGACCGCCTTCGTTCTCTAGTCAAGAGAGTGAAGGAGAAGTCTTTCCCAAAGGAAAGCTTCAATGGTGAACAGAATACCGAAGAAACGACTAGTTCAAGCCAACCAAACTGGAAGTTTCCCGTCCGTTCTTCTCTATTCCAGGTTAAACGCCTACTGTGAGATACTCTTCTTCCAGCAGCAGTCCTTCTTCCAAATGCCTATGAAATTACCGGAATTCGAGCATAAGCGAGGTTCCCGATTATTGTGTAACAATTATCGGGATTCTCGCTCACTTTGGACCGTGGTCTCGCCTAAGTGTTTGGAGATCGTAAAAACTCGAACACTCTGAGTGCGCTAGAAATTCCGTAGAATTCTAAGCACTCTGCGAAACCCCCCACCGAATTCGCAAACGATATCGGCTGGTGATTCGCCCTCTCGATTCCCGCTAGGAATCGAGAAAGGGGCAGGATCCTCCTCAACAAACCGACCGGGGCCTTACGTCAGGTAGGACCCGAAGGTCCCCCCGGTAGCGCAGCCCCTGACGTGGGATCTTACAGAGAAATCTCTGTAGGATCCCTCCCCTTTCCCTCGTAGCCGTAAGGAGAGAGGGAATGGGGGAGGAATTGGATACTGGCTCGCCTTCCCAGCGGAACTAGCAGTTGGAGAAGAAAAGGAGCAGCCATCGCCTTACGGCGATGGCCTCTCAGAGCCTGGGAAAACGTATCGTCAGGAGAAAACGTTTTCCCGAGGAGGGTTACGAACTCATACTGTAGGTAAGGGTCTGCCGCCACTGTGAACGTCGTCTGGGTGGGGCTGATCGACACCTGACAGGAGAGAGCCGATACCGTCCTCCGACTCATTCCAGTCCTCGTCGAGGTCGAAACCTCAGGAGGACCGACGAAGGGTATTCAAATACGGTGTCCGAAGACACGTAGAAACGCCTCTGTCGCAGTAGAGGAGGTGAAGTAGCTTGTTTCGACCGCCAGAACTGAGAGCCTTCTTGTCCGGAGACGAGAGACTACCTGGTTCAACACAGTCGGCAGCTCCGATCGCTGGCAGACCCACCGTCGATTTGGGTTCCCTCTCGGGCCCCAAAACGACTCGAGCCGAGACGTGGCTCTGCTGGTGGGAGCGGCGATCCTTACCCCGAGGTCGTTGTGCTGACAAAAAAAAGAATCAGCGCCATAACCTCGGCAAAGTTCCTCTGGATCTCGGAAGTCACAGCATCTTGCAGAGTGGGACCGTTAAGCCCTTCGAACAAGAGCATATTCCGAGAACCTTCCTCCTAAGAAGGGGGGCGGGGGGAACAGCGACAGCCCTCTCGGTCTTCCCCCATCCACTTGCGCATACGGTCCTGGCCGGTCCAAGCAACCGTGCCTGGCACGTAAGGGCGTCGTGGTGGGATCATGAGGGGCGCACCCCTCACGATCACTCCTCAGTACCTCGCTCCTCCCGGTGTAAAAAAACCCGAGGAGGTTGAAGGTACGGGAGAGGCAGAACCTTCGACGCTCCCTCGTTCGCTCGCTGGCAGAACCAGCCGGCTTGGAGGGCTGCAGGCGATCGTATCAACCCGCGGGTGGCGATCGAGCTGCAGGCCTGGTCGAACCGTCTCGCTGTGGAGAACGGCTGGACTGAGCACAGCGGCCCCGATCTCGAGTGTCAGAAGAGCTGGTGCTGGTTGCCGTACCCGATCGCTCTCTGTGAGAGCGACGGTCAGGCGACCTGCAGGCTCCACTGTCACAGTGAGACCGGTGCTTGTCCTCACGGCACTTCACGTCGCTGGTTCCAGCCGTGGCTGGCACCGGCGAACGAGGACCTCTTCCCAGCCTCAGCCCGTGGCCGGTTGTGGACCGTCACGTCCCCGGGTAGCCAGCTGTTCGCTGCGAGAGTGAGAGCTGGTCTGGAGAGTGCGCTGTGAGCGCTGTCACCAGTCCCTTCCGCCCCGTGCCGTGAACCTGACGCTGAGCGGACTCAGAGGTCTGGTTCCTGGCTGCACGGTCGCTGGTAGGCGACCGTACACTCGGTACCTCCCGCGAACGAGAGGCGAGACGGACCCTGATGCAGTGGCAGAACCACTGACACCAGGCGAGGAAGTACCGGTGTTAGCCGGTACCCCTCTGGTCCCCGTAGTCTTCTTCCTTGCAAGAAAAGAGAGGGCCGGGCCCCGCTCCCCGAAGGAGCAGGAGGAACCAGCGGAAGGAACCCTCCCGTCCCACCGAGGTGCGACGGGTCCCGAGAAGCTCCCGAGGGGAGACTTCTTAGGAGGGAGGAGGCAACCCTTCTTCTTCCTCGGCTGTGAAGCCTTAGAAGTCGAAGGGGAAGAGGCGGCAGCCGACGACGATGAAGAAGATGAAGACGACGACGACGACACCTTCCTCCTCTTCTTCGTCAGCTTCCTCAGGACAGACGTAAGATCTGCTATCCAGGGCGGAGCCGGGGCTGCTGTAGCCGAAGCCACAGGGCCCGGACGCACCGTACAGACAGACCAAAGTCTGGGGTAGTACCACCACGAACAGGGACGACATCAGCAGGTATGGGGCATCTCAGGAACAGCAGGCACAGCCAGCCACAGCACGGTAGGGGGACAGCATCGTAGCAGGGCAAGGCAGACCAGCCAGCGAGCAACGGCAGGGACAGCCAGCGCAGCAACTGACGGGATTGACAGTCAGGCCTCCAGAATCGGCAGGTACGGCAGGCAGCACCGGAAACACAGGAAGTGGAGCAGCAAGCAGCCAGCAACCTCCTGGTACCGGCGGTAGGTCCCAAGGGGCGAGCTCTAGGGCAGCGGAAGTGTGGTCGCTGCAGCGCGGCAACCACGAGCGGCGGCGGCAACCTCGCCTCCCTCTCGGTACGGCGAACGGCACTTCACAGCGGCTGTAGGCAAGACTGTTACCACGTGAGCGAGTCACACCAGGTGAGGAGGGACGTTCGTCAACCTGGAGCGTGGTCACCACTCCATGGGTGACCGCAGTAGGACCCAGGACATAGAACCGCAGCCCCTGGACACTAGCACGCCCTGCAAATGGAAGGACGCCCATACCTCACCAAAGGTCCACCCTCGTGGCAGTAGCACCTGCGGAAATAACAGTAGTAGCGATTAGTGGGGGGGAAGTCCCCTCGCGCGGGGGGGTGAGCCCTCTCCGAACGAGTGGAAGACCCCGAATACAATTGTAACAATCGGCACCGAGCGCCCTCCCCCGCGCTCGACGGATCGGGCGAGGAGAAGAACGCCGATAACCTCCCCCCCCCCAAGGGGAAGGGCCATCTGTGGGAGCTGAGCGGGGGGGGGGGTTCTCGTTCCCCACCCCCGCACAGCACCCATGTACCCAACAATAATATAAGAGCCCGAGAGCAATCGTGCCATCGGCCCGAATGCAAGGGCATAAGGATCAATTCCCTTGACTGAGCGGAACTTGAACCAAATAAATATGATGGGCAATTCAATAATAAAGGAATAAAATGAAAAAGAATCTTGCATTACGATTCACTTCACAATGAATAAGGGCTCGGATCGAGCGCATTTGCGCCCTCGGTACCGAGCGCAAGGGTAAAACAAAAAGGATCCATTCCTTTACCTTTATGGATCAAGGTTTATGGAAACCTTGATCCATAATGAATTGATGCAATCAAAATATATATGAAAATGAAAAAGAATACTGCGCTTGCGATTTCACTTCATACAAATAAAAAGGGGAAGGATCAATTCCCGGGAAATAGCGGAAACATTGATCCCAGTAAACAATGCAATCTCAATAAAATATGAAAATGAAAAAGAACTGCACTTGCGATTTCACTTCATTCAAATAAAAAGGGGAAAGGATCAATTTCCGGGTAAGCTCGGAAACTGATCCAAAATGAGTATTGCTACAATCAAAATAAATATATGAAAATGAAAAAGAATACTGTACTTGCGATTCCACTTCCATACAGAATAAGTTTCCGTGCCGAACGCATTCGCTCGGCAATGAGCATACAGGTTAAAAAAATATAAATGAAAAGAACACTTACTTACGATTTTCATCTACACATTTCCAACCAAAATATACGCTCGGAGCGAGCGCTCTCCCGCCCTCGGCACCGAGCATACACAATACGAGGATCATTCTGGGAAAATGAATTCCCGCACTTACGCCCTTCAGTCCCGGCACTCGGGGTAATCGGAGGGCGTGGTGAAACCAAGATCCTTTAATTCACAATTGAATTCAATGGAAATAAATATGAAATGATTGTACTTACAATTCAGTTTCACTAGATAAATAGAAAAAGAAAAACACAACCATGCGAAAGCAACGACGATGAAGCGGGCAGAGAGCGATGATACACGTCCACACGCCAGCAGGCCGAAAGCAAAAGTGATTTGTTTACCTACCAGTCGCGCGCGCGCGCCTGTCGGACAAGCAGTTAACTACCGAACCCCTTGTTCGAAAGCTTACGACCTATCCAGCTGCCGCTAGTACCTTCCTATTGTAAAAGGACCGAAGGTTTGTATGCCGTGTCGGAACAACCGATAATTCATCTTCGGACAGCCTTGTTGGTAATATTTTAGTTTCAACCATTATGGGAAATCTATTATATTGATATTTTTCCCGAGTAAAGCACGTGATAACAAAACACTTCTTCTCAATACATTATTGTCGCTAATGCATACTTACAGAGAAAAAAAAAAGATTAAGTTTTTACCTCGAATTTTCCTAAGTCGGGAGAGGTGTTTCCTCTACGGTAATGTTTACTTTTAATGAGCCCTCTAACTTACTTTCTTACGCAAACAAAAGCAGTTCCAGTTACTCATTATTGGATGAGAGGTGTGACATCGTTATGACGTCATGGGTTTCATAACCAATTACGAAATGACTTGAGTCGAAAACTAAGTTTCACTAGAATTTCAGCGGGGAGTATACAGTTACCTGTCTGGGGTGGTCCACTGGTATTCCTTGTTTTGATGAATACTCGAATAATGAAGCAAAAAACGGCATTTTGTCTTCCTGTACCTATGGCAGAGGTAGTGGCTGGCCCTTCTGGCATTAATTTTGACAGACCTTCGATTTCCTACCGATTGTTTGCAGTGGCAATGTGGTCGTCGGGTACCTGGCCACTTCCTACTTTAAGTTGCATGTCAGGGAACCTTGCAACGGCTTCACGTTTTCCCTCAAAGCACCAGCACATTTTTATCAACCAACAGTTTACGGTAAGCTTCATTAATTTATAGAGTATATTATAATGGTGGTAGTATAACGATGTTATAGGTACAGCAGTACCATCACTTTGGATTTGGTTTGATGGATGTTAGGTAGTGGCCTTAAGGGGGGGTCGCAGGGGGGCGGAGCCCCCCGCTAGGCCTAAGGTAGGGTACAGGGCCCTAGATAAGGTTTAGGTGGTTGTAATTAGGTTCGGTAGTGCCCCGAAAATCACTGTGGCCTTAAGGGGGGGTCGCAGGGGGCGGAGCCCCCCGCCAGGCCTAGGTAGGGGTACAGGGCCCTAGGTAAGGTTATTGTGGTTGTATTAGGTTCGGTAGTGGCCCGAAAATCTGTGGCCTTAAGGGGGGGTCGCAGGGGGGCGGAGCCCCCCCGCTAGGCCTAGGTTAAGGGGGGGTACAGCTAGGTAAGGTTAGGTTGGTTGTATTAGGTTCGGTAGTGGCCCGAAAATCGCTGTGGCCTTAAGGGGGGGTCGCAGGGGGGCGGAGCCCCCCCCGCTAGGGCCCCTAGGTAGGGGTTACAGGGCCCCGGTTAGTTTAGGTTATGGTGGGTTTGTTAGGTTCTGTGGTGCCCTGAAAATTACTGTGGCTTTAAGGGGGGGTCGCTGGGGGGCCCTACCCCCTCCCCCCCGGTAGGCCTAGTTAGGGGTATGGGGGAGGGGTGCTGGAACTTAATTATTAATTTATTGCAAATATCATCAATGCCCCAACAACCCACCCTCCCCCCCCACCCCCACCCAAAACCCCGGTTCCCAAAGGGTGTCCCCCATAATTGGTGGGATGAACTAGGGTATACATAGTAAATCTCTAAATCGGTTGGTTTGCAGTCAAAATAAACGTTAAATTCATTGAAACCACACTATTTCTGATGCAACAAATATATTTTTATTGCATTTTTCCAAATTTGGCTGAAACTAAAAATTTACCATATCGACCAACCAGGGCCTTCTTTTTAAGGTAAATATAAACTTATGTTTAGGTTGTAACTAGAATTTGGTGTTATTTTACTGTCTTAGGTTCGGTAGTGCCCCGAAAATCACTGTGACCTTAAGGGGGGGTCACAGGGGGGATGGAGCCCCCTCGCTAGGCCTAGGTAGGGGTACAGGGCCCTAGGTTAGGTTAGGTGGTTGTATTAGGTTCAGTAGTGCCCCGAAAATCACTTTTCTCCTCCCCCCACCCAAATACCCCGCTTCCCACTGGGGTCCCCCATAATTGTAGTAGTAGGTTTATGCTTACATTTTGTGTGTAAGAATCATTAAAAAAACACTATGAAACAATAATTTAAAACATTCTATTTTGCCAGAACACGCGAGCTTGCCAAGAATCTTTAAAAAACACACCGAAACTAGTTTCGATTCCCTTTGTTATTGAGTAAAGTCTAAAACCGTTCATTTCCGAGGAAAATGATGGTGATATTCGTGCAAAACACATCAAAATCACCTAGAAAAACATATTTTCATGTCATTTTGGGCTGGTTCCTCTTTCTAAAAATTAACCGAATCGGTCCAACTTGTAGCCTATATAGAAACTTGGGGAGTCAAAACCATCTCAAGCAGCTTGAGGCACATGCATAAAGTCTACTGAGGATATCTCAGGACTAGAGGTATAAGAGTGGACTGTATATAAGGAGCAAGGCACTGAACAACACAAGTCGCTGGCCAAAAATATGCTACTAGGCTATTACTGGGTAATCAAATATGGATAATTAAGAAATAATATGATGTAAATAAAACTTACAAAACTGAATAATTTTCATTAATGATTAATAAAAATGAAATATTCAAATTACTAAGAATGCATCAGAGAATTCTAATAAAGTTCAATTCTCGAAATAGTAGGTAACAGTAGGCTACATGAGTAATCTAATAGCTAAATCATCCAAATGAATGGGGAATCTTACTAAAACATCCCAAGAAATGGGGGACACTGTTAACATACCTGAATACAAGCAATGACCAATAAGTTAACTATCACAACGCAATTGCAATGCAGTTCCATAAACTTGCCCACTGGACTGCACTAATGGCATGCTCGAAATACAGACTGACACAGCTGTCAGGAGAAACACTGATAGTTAACCATTAAACCTATTTGGACAACAGCAGTGGGACTGCATATCACTTCCACTTAAGAAATGTTTCACAATACTTGACTACCAATGGGATTAAGTGACTAAATACCCATAGGAACAGCTGAACAACAATACTGATCAGGTCCATGGTTTCCTACCCAAGCTCTCAGGGGACACCACAATGCGTTCGGTCGCGAAAAGGGACGAATCCCCCTTTTTGCGACAAAACCTGCTACAATTGTCAGGTTAACTTGAGTAAGAAGAAGAATCAATGATGAGTGCAAGCAACTACATGGCTTATGCCATGGGCATGTGAAAAACGTAACTAATCATTATGAAACTGTCTGGGGAAGGAAAGTGAAATAACTTACTATAAACTCTATATTTCTTATAAAACTCTGAAACAAAATTAACCATGCATATAAGATAAAACCAAAGGAAGCGCGACTAGCAAAAACCTGCAGTTTACTTAAGTTACAACTCTCCATGTAAAACTAGAGTTCGTCTTCTACCTTAATACGAATTACCACATCTTGTAGTTAACGCATAAAGATGAGACGCAATAGAGTAAAGCATCTATCGTCAAGAATTGTTACGCCACGATGTCACAAAAGTTGTGCTTGAGGGCAAACTCACGCACAGCGTGCATTCGCCTCCCAGGTACCGAAGAGTCGTTACTTTGATTGAATTAACATGATATAGTGTAAGTTTATCGCAGGGTATCCCACGCATTTTTTGAATAATAAAGCCTAATTCGAGTTTGTATTGACAAACGTAAAGTGAACAATCTGATTATATGGACTTTGTAAATTGTGTCAGATTTCTTGATTTTTCTTGTCACTTTGCCCGCCTCACGGACATAGAATTGCAACGGCCACCTGCTACTTTAATTCATTGAGTTTTTGTAATAAACGTTTCCTGTGACCTTTTCACATGGAATTAACTTTTACATAATATGTGGGGCAATGTTTTGAGTGTAATTATAGTTTATTTTTAATAAAAGTGTAAAACTGTGAACCTTGCTTCCTCAATCCCTCCCCCGAGTTGTAGAGTCTAGTACTTCAGACCTATATCGCCCAGACCACTGGGCTAGAACCTAAGCAAGTCAAGAGCGCATAATTCGTGACACGTTCTCTCCAGCCACACATCCTGCCATACAACAGCAGTGTTCGAATGTGATACAGTTTCAACTAATCTTACATAAATACATGTATAAATTTACTAATGAATAATCCAGGTAGTGCTGAATCTGCTTCCTTACAACTATTCATGCTTGTTCACACATCTGCAGTGTGAAAATTACAAATATCAATATTAAGTGTGACTCTTAAGTCCTGTACAAGAAATGAAGATAAATATTACAATGGTTTTTGCATAAGATAATAAACTTAAAATCAACCTTGATCACACATAATAACAGTGAATGAGCTATGACAACATAAACAACAATAATAATTATACAAAGGACTTACAAACGTTTTACTCCTAAGGGGTGGTTTTGCAGTGACGTCACCTGTTGTCCTGAGCATTTCAGGACAAGTTCCTTAAAGTTTGCGAATTCACTTTTTTTGCCTTTGAACACCGGTAACGGGAGCTCCTTTAAATGAGGTAGACATGTTTTTGGCTGCGCTACACTAGCCAGGACACCGATTCGATTAATGAGGAGGGTGATGTCACTGGTTTGACTGGCATTGTCTAATGTCTTTACTATTTTACTTTCAAGGGCCAGTTCGAATTTGACCTTGCCCGTCAAACACAACGATAGCCTGTATTCTATCCAGCAAGTTCTGATAGATATTTACATAATGCAGGTCGAGTACGTTCCCTTGGGTGCGAGTCAGATTGGCGGTCAGGAGGACTAGAAGGGATTAAATTTGGGGGTCTGTGCCGGTTGCCATTTTGTAGGTGCGGGAGGTTGATGAGCAATCAAAACACAAGCAATTCTAAGGGCTGCAATGGAAATGACGTCGCCCTTAATGTTACGTTAGCAATTGAATTCTCCTGCCTGTTCTGTCAGGCCCGCTCACTGCGGATTTAACCTCAATCTCCACCCCTTCATTCCACTGAAGGTGTGGGTAACTGTGAGTGCCCCTACAATACGACTCAAAAAACCACAATTCAGCTGCCATTGGTTAGGGACTGGTTGGCCTATCCGGTTTGAAGGACCTGCACAATGTCGTGAATTATTCGACAACAGGAATTTCCGGTTTTGCCTGATCTTGATGGCATATAGCCACACCTGAAGAGATAGTTCTCAGCCTTTGCACAAGGACAGATGAATAAGGTACAAGGAAAACATTACAAATTTTATTACAAAAATAAATCCTACTCTCATGTGCTTCCAACATTTAATAACCTCACACGCTCTCAGCTACTATTTCCCGCCAACTTAGATGGCCACAGTGAAGACGTGGCTACTTGGTCTTGGCCAGCCTAATTTCACTCTCAAATCAGGAAAAATTTGCTATGTACCACACATTCAGACCAACTGGGATCACCACAGTTCCATTCCAATACTAATACCTATTCACCGACAACACTAAGATTTAGAGAACTCAGTTACCCTACTGCAGCGAAAGAAATCTTAATTTGAAACTCAGAGCAATTTCTAACACGTCCGGCATAGTTGGATCCTAAAAAGGGAAGGGCAAACTTTTAGTGTGAAGACCCCTTGTCCACGGCCAACTAGTTAATATTTGAGTTTCCAAGATTCTTATATTGACTACAATTCCTCAACATCAATAGTATTCTCATTATGACAATTCCTACTGCAGTGATCCCATTGGTCTCAAGTGGATTAGATATTAAATGACACAGAAGCATAGAAACATGTTAAGACAAGAGAGAACCATTGCTCTTTTGCCGCAAACTGGGTTTCTCGCACAATTCTGTGGTGATCCCATGGTATACTCAAGTCAAGGAAAATGGTGTACTCATTTTCCACGACAATTGACTTCAGTGGAAATAGAAAAGGAAAAAGGCCATCAGGAAATACAGATGGTAATTTATAAAAATTTTAAATGTTTGTAAATACATAACATCAAATATATGAATGTAAATGTTATATATACGTAAATGAAACGAATAAGGTAATATAAAAAAATTTTTATGGGTGAGTACTGTGTACTAAAATGGTTCAACACAAATAAATGGACGAAAATAATAGAAAGGAGTAACTTGCATAAATCATGTATGAAATATCCCCAACCAACCATCAATTTGATGTCACTGAGAGAAAGGTATTGAATCATCCTAAAAGTGTCGTCACCTCCCACCCCCTATGCATTCTTCAGGGGCGGGTCCTCAATCGTAAGTCCATACTGCATGATATATAGGGTAAAATCATGTAGTGAGAACATGTCAGTGCACATATTAAGTAAAAACTATGAACAACGGAATAGAAATAAAAGACTGAAGAAAGAACACTTGATTATACAAAAAATGAGAAAAGGGGATATATGTAACATAGTGTATGAATCCTCCCAAATTCTTCACTCAGTCTTAACACAATTTGGAATTAATATTGTAACAGGATTGGTTGAATACGTGTTTATCGGTATGTCCCACAAAAAGGGGGCCCGCTCCCATTTTCCTCACTGAAAGGTCAACCTTTGAACCAAAAGCTCCCCTATAACAGCGTGCATGCGTAATAGCATTCGGAATAGTAGTAGTAGTAGTAGTAGTAGCAGCTGAAATATGCCTTTGAAATAGCTATCGTTGTTTGTTTATTTGTCCTCTATTTGCCTTTTATTTCGTGTTCCTAATGTCACATAGAAAAATAAATACCACAATAACATGCTACAACCTTCTCCTGGTGATCAGCCACACCTCCACCCATAAACCCGGTTTCCCATTGGTTACCCTTATCGTAGGATATAGTTCTGGGGGAATCACTCTCTCCCCGTGGTCTTTCCATAGAGGGTATATACCTGGAGTTGTGATGACCACAAACCTGGCGGCAGCAGGACACACAGCCAATCCCCAAACCTAAAGATCCAGAGTACCCAAGACTGATTGCATTGGTGTCATGCATTGAAAAAACTGGAGAAAAAATGGTACTAAATAGAATGAAGTACAAGATTGGTCCAATGCACAAGCAGCTATACACATATCAGGAAGGAGTTGGAACTACAGAGTGCATAACAGATGTACTCAGCTACATAAATCAGAAGAAGGCTACAGTAGTCTTCATAGATTTTGAAAAGGCTTTTGAATTAGCCAGCCCAGCAGCAATACTGCAATCAGTAGTAAGGAAGGGAGTCCAAGGACACTTACTAGCCTGGACAAAAAACTACGTACTGGGAAGGCAGGCCAGAGTAAAATTCCAAGGAGTGATGTCTACATTCCACGACTTGGAAAATGGTACCCCTCAGGGAGGAATTCTGAGTCCATTTCTATTCAACATACTAATGGAGAATATAGTTTCCAGAAGGAATAGAAATCTTTATCTATGCTGATGATGTGTGTGTAGTATCAAGAGGAGCTGTTAGAATGCCCAGAATGCAAAGGGCACTCAATGACATCAACAATAAATCAAATGAGCTAGGTCTTAAAATAAATATAAATAAAACTAAGGCCATGACAATAAAAGCCCACAGACTGCTGCAACCACTGACAATAGGAGCTGAGCCCATAGAATGAGTAGACAGCTACATGTACTTGGGAGTTGTCATAGACCAGCAGCTAACTTTCAAGGAGGAAATCAAGTACTTGAGAGAAAGAGCAAATGTAAGACTGGCCGCCATGAGATACATGTCATCCCTGAAGGAGGTACTACCTAGCCTGCACCAGAACACTGGTGGACTATGCTGCCCCCACTCTGATGAGGCTGACAGAGGCTCAAAAAGAATAACTGGAGGTCATTCAAAACAATGCAATGAGACTCATGCTAGGAGCACCCACATGGACAAGGCTGTGCAACCTCAGGCTTGAAACTAACTTGCCGAAACTAGAGGATAGGATTGCACAGCAAAATGCAAGCACAATGGCCAAGATGTTCCTCTCAGAAAGAGACTCCATCTCTAGGAAAAGAGCCAGAGAGGAACTTGCTAAACAGCTAGAGATTCAAAGTCCGAGTTCCTATGGTAAGGACCAAAGTGACAACATCAAGAGACTAGGCATGGCAGAGATACTGTTGCAGCTAAGTCTAGACACAACACAGGGCACACAACATCTACCACCCTGGAAGAAGGACACTGCAATATATAAATACACAAGCCTGCCAAGAGCAAAAGAAGACTGCACAAGAGAAGAGCTAAGAGCTGCAGCCTATGAGGCAATCAGAAACACTGAGATCATAGGGGTACAAACATACTACACCGATGGCACTGTAGATCCTGAGAATCAAACTACGGGAGCTGCAGTATATTCAAGGAAATTCACAGCCTGCTGGAGGACCTTCAACCACGCCTCCACTATGCAGACAGAATTAACAGCAATAAGACAGGCACTGCTATACTCACTAGAGAATGAAGAAGGGCCTGTAATCATCCACACCGACTCAAAGTCCTCAATGCAAGCCTTGCAACAACAGAAAAACAAAGAAAACAAGGCACTGCTGGTTGGAATTGAAACACTGCTGCACCAGCACAGCAAAAGAGGAAGACCTGTCACCTTAAACTGGATACCCAGTCACATAGGAATTCCAGGCAACGAGAGGGCCGATGAGCTAGCCAAAAGCACAAAGCACATTGACAGAGTGCAGATACACATACAACCCTCACTGCAACAAGTCAAGAATGCGATGAAACCACTCTGCATAGAAAACCTGCTAAAAGACCATCACGAGTGGATAGAAAAGATCTCACCATCTGCCAGATGGTATAAGAGGTCGACCGACCTAGTGCCTCCTCCCATAGACAGGCACACACCAAGAAAACTTGCTGTGATCATCCACAGACTCAGACTAGGATACAAAGCCTGCTGGGAAATCGTGGAAAACAGTTTCAGACCATCACACTGTCAAGAAGAAACACAGCAACCACTCCTTCACTACCTGCTGGAGTGCAGAGAAACAGCACAGTTAAGAGGTGCAGCACAAATAGATTTACTTGCACAAGATGCTGAGCATGCAGCTGCCACAGTCACAAAAACGATCATTGAAAACTTAGAAGAGCATGCCCAAGGTAAATAAGCTAAGTAACATCAATCACCCTCATCACATCCCCTCACTGTAAGGCTCTATCCACATCATCCACTATCATTCTTCTAAACTTTACCTACTACTGAAATCCTTCCGCAGGGACCCAAGGGAGTACTAAAGGGTTGGACAACCCCACCTGCACAGTTTCTCTAATATTCGAAAGCCTTACATTTCTTCAAACTTCTACTTCAATATGACATGATGGCCCTCTTTTACTGACACCATCATCCTTCACCTGTTCACTCCTATCTCTACAACTAAAAATATCTCCAAATTCATAAAACTAACCATGAACCTATTGAATCTTTTCAGATCACCTACGGGCCGAACAAGGGAAAGGCCCGTGCCAACAAGAAGTGTTGGCTTAATACAACAACAACAACAACGCTATACCAGTATACGTAGTTGGGTGGTCATCCACCAGGGTGGCGCTGCAAAGCCCTGCAGCCATTTTTAAAGGTCTGGTAACCCACAAATTGAACGGGATTAGTAGTGTGATTTTTAATTTTTTTATCTTTAATGTTTAATGAGTAAGTGTTTAGCGAATTTCTATGGTGTTGTAAGTGTTTAGTGAATGTATATGAATAAGTGTTTAGTGAATGTTTAGTTTATGGTTTAGTGAATGTTTAGTTTATGGTTTAGTGAATGTTTACTGTTTTGTGAATTTTATTGAATGTTTATTTTGTAAGTATTCAGTGAATGCTTAGTGAGTCTTTGGGGTTTTAGTGAATGTTAAGTGTGTAATTATTAACTGAATTTTTAGCGAGTGTTTCGTGAATGTCTTGTGAATGTTAGTGTTCAGTAAATGTTTAGTATGGTATTCAGTGAATGTTTAGCGAGTGTTTATAGGTTTTAGTGAATATTTAGTGTGTAAGTGTTTGGAGTTTAGTGAAGGTTTAGTGCATGTTAGTATTTAGTGAATGTTTGGTGTGTAAGTGTTTATGATTTACTGTGTAAGTATTTAGTGAATGTTTTGTGAATGTTAGTTTTCAGCGGATGTTTAGTGTGTGAGCATTCAGTGTAGCTATGTTTAGGGTTTAGTGAATATTTAAGGTATAGTGAATGTTTAGTGATAAATATTCAGTGTATGTTTAGTGTGTTTAGGGTTTAGTGAATGGTTCTGTTTAGTAAATGTTTAGTGTGTACCTAAGTTTTTATTGGGTGATGAATGGATGTTCATTCACTGTTTAGTGTTTGTTCAGGGGTTTAATAAGCATTTAAGGTTTAGTGAGCATTTAGTGTTTAGTGAATGTTTAATGAGTACTTAGTGAATGTTTAGTGATTGTTTAGTGTTTAATGAATGTTTAGGATTCAGTGAGTGTTTAGTGAATGTTTACTGAGTGTCTGTGGTATAGTGAGTATTTAGTGAGTGTTTACTGTTTTGTGAGTGTTGAATACTCAGTAAGTGTTTAGTATTATCCAGTGTGAGTGTATAAGCTTGGGTTTATATTAAGTGTGAGTGTTTAGTGAGAGTAAGTGTATTGTGTATGTTAGTGTTTAATGATTGTACATTACTGTTTAGTTAGTGCTTAATGATTCTATGCTACAGGAACCATTTAGGCTAGACACTGTCCAAGAGCAGATGCTTAAGCAATGACCACAATGGTTGGGATTGCTTAGGCCAACCTGTTCTTGTAAAGTAATTTTCCTCTGTGTAATTTCATCCAGTAATATAATAATAATAATAATAATAATATAATAATAATAATAATAATAATAATAATAATAATAATATAGAATAATAATAATAATAATAATAATAATAATAATAAGAATAATAATAATAATAATAATAATACTAATAATAATAATAATAATAATAATTAATAATAATAATAATAAAATAATAATAATAATAATAATATTTGTTAAAGATGATGGCAGCATCAGTGGAATTGATTTTATATATGGTCTTTTCAATTCTTCTTATTATTCTCTTCTCATCAGGGCTGATATTTGCTAATAGCTGGCCGATGTTCATATCTTGGTTAAAGAAATGTTTTCTAAAAATACTAATTTATTGTTATGATAACAAAAGTGGTTAACAAATCTTAGTAATGGAATTCCAACGGTTTTCCAACCAGTATCATCGGTTCATCTTCAAGGAAAGGTGAGCGTGAACTGATTGAAATGGGTCGTCGGCGGTATTTATTGTGTCCCAGGTGCTCTGTCTGATGGGCGCTGTGTTTTCATTGGCTGAACAGAGGATTAAGTCCCTGAGTCAAGCCGTCTTGCAGAGGTGGAAGCTCGCGCTGCTCTTCGCGTGCGGACGCTGGAGACTGGGAGCGTAGTATTGGGCAGGGGCACCTGATTGGTCCCTACGTGCCACTGTCGGAAGGAGTGCCGTCTCTTGAGTGGTGTTGAGGCTGGGTCTCTCCTTCCCGATGTGTAGGGCCTCTAAGAGGCGGAGGCGACGGTGGTCTGCCGCCTTATCGATAATACCAATATTAGGAATAATGTCCTTCCGAGTTATCCTTGTATTGTGGATGTTTTTTGCATGATTATGGATGGCACCTTCCTGAGCGTGGCAGGATATCCTCTTGGAAATCGCATCATTGTCATACCGATGTAGCGCCGGGGGCATTCCCGGACAGGGCATTTGTATTGGTAGACAACGTTAGTTTTCTTGAGAGGGTCTTGCATCACGGGGACTGGTTGTTTTTCATAATCAAGCCACTAGTCTTCTTGCTTTTATAGTAAATGATCAATTTCACTTTTTCGCAGGGTCAGTGGGGGAGACGTTCCTTTCGATGATGTTACGAAGGGCTCGCTCGTCCTCTTTGTATTTCTTGTGAAATACTCCCTTGTAAAAGAAATACAAAGAGGACGAGCGAGCCCTTCGTAACATCATCGAAAGGAACGTCTCCCCCACTGACCCTGCGAAAAAAGTGAAATTGATCATTTACTATAAAAGCAAGAAGACTAGTGGCTTGATTATGAAAAACACCCAGCCCCCGTGATGCAAGACCCTCTCAAGAAAACTAACGTTTTCTACCAATACAAATGCCCTGTCCGGGAATGCCCCGGCGCCTACATCGGTATGACAACGATGCGATTTTCCAAGAGGATATCCTGCCACGCTTAGGAAGGTGCCATCCATAATCATGCAAAAAACATCCACAATACAAGGATAACTCGGAGGGACATTATTCCTAATATTGGTATTATCGATAAGGCGGCAGACCACCGTCGCCTCCGCCTCTTAGAGGCCCTACACATCGGGAAGGAGAGACCCAGCCTCAACACCACTCAAGAGACGGCACTCCTTCCGACAGTGGCACATAGGGCACCGCCCGCCGGCACCATAGAGCCGATCGAACGGACCAATCAGGTGCCCCTGCCCAATACTACGCTCCAGCTCCAGCGTCCGCACGCGAAAGAGCAGCGCGAGCTTCCACCTCTGCAAGACGGCTTGACTCAGGGACTTAATCCTCTGTTCAGCCAATGAAAACACAGCGCCCATCAGACAGACCACCTGGGACACAATAAATACCGCCGAACGACCCCATTCCAATCAGTTCACGCTCACCTTTCCTTGAAGATGAACCGATGATACGGTTGGAAACGTTGGAATTCCATTACTAAGATTTGTTAACCACTTTTGTTATCATAACAATAAATTAGTATTTTTAGAAAAACATTTCTTAACCAAGATATGAACATCGGCCAGCTATTAGCAAATATCAGCCCTGATGAGAAGAGAATAATAAGAAGAATTGAAAAGACCATATATAAAATCAATTCCACTGATGCTGCCATCATCTTTAACAAAACATGTTTGAGAGAGGGTCTCCTACCTTCAAATAATAATAATAATAATAATAATAATAATAATAATAATAATAATAATAATAATAATAATAATAATAATAATAATAATAATAATAATACTTAGGAAGCAGACCCTCTCTCAAGCATACTTTATTAAAAGTAATGGTTACTTCAGCACCGTTACACTTGTAGAGATTCTTCTCTATTTTCTGAATAGCGGCTTTTTCCGTGCTACTTAGACAGGCTAGTAGAGCGCCTATGGAGGTCATGATCAAATACAGTCAAAATTGGTGTATATATTTGAATTTTACAGATAAACTATGATACCATAGTTATCAAAGTTGACAGCAGGGGGTCTGCCCCATACTGATCTACTATTGGCTGGTGGCCGTAGGTCTTCGTTTTCATTGGTGGCTTGAATCAGGTCTCAAGCCACTCTCCCCGCGTTGATGGTTGCAATGCTGTAAGTCCTGCAGCCGCCTTGACCTCCATAGCAGTGCAGTTACGTTGATGGGCGTTTCGCTACGTTGCGGGACGTCACGGCTAACTTGATTATGGTTGGCTGCAGGAGTATCTCGTTCGGGGGCGTTGTCTTCCGTGGAGTTGTCGTGCTCGGTGGTGTCATTGTTTGTGGCAGGTCTTCTCATACTCGTAGGAAGAAGAAATTCTTCCTGCATCGTATTTAGTGTAGGTTTTACTTGCTGGATGAGAAGCACCTCCAGCAGGCGTAACCGACGGGCATCAGGGGCCTTCCCGATGATCTTCGTGTTTTGGGTGATCACATCCCAGGAGATGGCCTCTTGATGTTTGGTGTGGGCGTGAATTTTGATAGCCCCCTCTTGGGCGTGTCATAAGAGTCTCTTCGACAGGCGCATGGTAGTCGTACCAATGTAGGCGCCGCTGCAACCGCGGACTGGGCATGTATACTGGTACACCACATGCGTCTGCTTCAGGGGGTCTCGTACCTGTGGAGAAGGGTTATTTTTCATAATAAGGTCGCGCGTCCTCCGATTCTGGTAGTAAATAATCAGGTCAATATTTTTGGTGTCGTCGGTCGGGGATACATTTTCAGAAATAATTTTCTTAACTGAGTCCTCTTCTTCACGGTAATGTGAACTCACGAAGGCTTTATAATACAGCTTGATATTATCCTGGGGGCGGGGTTGCGGGCTCTCACTACTGTACCATTTCTCCAGGGCTGTATGGACTTCTCCGCTTATTAATTTATTTGAATACCCGTTATTTACGAGTACTTGGGAGGCGCGGTCGAGTTCCTGATGAGTGTCCTGCCAGGTCAAGCAGTGGGAGAGGGCTCTCCTGATGAAGGCCCTGACAGTCGTGCTTTTGAATCTGGCAGTGCACTCGCTGTCACCATTGAGGCAAAGTCCTAGGTTGGTTTTCTTTGTGTAGACGGAAGTACGGAGGCCATCTTCCGTCTTACTCACAAGGACGTCGAGGAAGGGGAGCCGATCATCGGTACTGTATTCAACCGTGTAATTCAGCACGCTACACTGCTGAAATGCCTGACAGAGGGCTTCTACCTCATTCTCGGCGTCGACTTGAACAAAGATGTCGTCAATATATCGTCCATATCTGCGGGGTTGCTGCATCCTAGCGAAGACTTGTTCCTCCACGGTGCCCATGTAAAAGTTAGTGAAGAGTACCCCCAGTGGGGAGTCCATCGCTACGCCGTCCTTTTGGCAGTACATCTGGCCATGGTGGGTGGAGAAAGGGGCCTTCTTCGTGCAGATCTCCAGCAGCGTACGGAGCGAGGCTTCGGGTATGTTGAGGGGCGCTGTCGACTGACTCCTGTAGACACGCTCAAGGATGATGTCAATGGTTTCGTCAACAGGCACGTTCGTAAACAGGGACTCTATGTCCAGCGAGGCGATAATCCCAGTGCCAGGGGTGTCCTTGATGACTTCTAGGAATTCTACTGACGACTGCAGGCTGTACTGACTCGGGACGTAGGGGGTCAAAGTTTGGTTAAGACGTTTAGCCAAGGTGTACGTAGGGGCGGGCGTCTGGCTGATGATCGGCCCGAGAGGGTTTCTTGGTTTGTGAGTTTTTATGTTACTGTATAGATAACCCAAGCTGTAGTCTCCTTGTATGGGCAGGAGGTGGACAGCATTAGTCGCAGCATTCACTACACTGATGACCCCGTTGGCCTCCCTCTTGATGTCGTCTGTCAGGTTTCTTGTCAGGCGCTCGAACTTGCTCTCGTCGGACAAAATGGCATCCAGCTTCTCGTGGTATTCAGCAGTGTCAATCAAGACGAAGGCTGCCGTCTTGTCTGCGCGTCGCACCGTGATGTTCTCTTTCTCCTTCAGTTCCTTCGCTGCTTTCTTTATCTCCTTGGTGAGGATCCTGCTGGAGTGCAAGCCCCTCTCTGTAAGGGCTTCAGCAAGTAGGAGGGGTTGAAGGGCATCGGTAGTTCTTTTAATAAAGTATGCTTGAGAGAGGGTCTGCTTCCTAAGTACACTAATATTCGGCTACACGACCCGTCAGCAAGAAATAATGAGGACACCAGGAGCTTTAGAAAATCCCTCCTACTGCGGCAAATAGTGATCAAGACTACCGAACTGCGTGCTTTCCAGAATGAGACCAAGAGACTGCGGCAGGAGCGGGAGAGAGTGAGGAGCAGCCCTGGCACCAGTGGAGTAGGAGAGGAACCTATAGCAGCCCGTCCTGGTGCCCTTCGAGAGGAAGGTAGTCATGGACTGGACAACACCGAATTCGATAACCCTGAACGTGACACACCCATTGAAGAAGACAACCCCGCAGGAGATGAACCAATGTACCCTGGGAACATCGAGAGATGCCTCGCCCGCTTTCAGGAGGACGACATGAAGAAATGGATGAGAGGTGCCCTTCGCAAGCTCATTTCCCTGAATGGTGGCAAACTCCGCGTCCCTGAACGAACCCAAGGATATATTAACCTTACTGACTACGACCCCACCCCCGATCAAGACGCCCTTCTGAAGCTGGGTCTTAATTGCCACTTCATTTCAAGACCCAGACCTCAAGACAAGAGACTCGAAATTGAGTTGCTCCTCGACTCCATCCAGCAGCTTGAAGCCCGGAGCATCGTGAGAACTACCGACGCCCTTCAACCCCTCCTACTTGCTGAAGCCCTTACAGAGAGGGGCTTGCACTTCCACGGGAATCCTCACCAAGGAGCTGAAGAAGCGCGAAGGAACTCTCAAGGAGAAAGAACATCACACCCGGGGGGTTTTTTTTGGGGGGCGACACGTGGACAAGACGGCAGCCTTCGTCTTGATTGACACTGCTGAATACCACGAGAAGCTGGATGCCATTTTGTCCGACGAGAGCAAGTTCGAGCGCCTGACAAGAAACCTGACAGACGACATCAAGAGGGAGGCCAACGGGGTCATCAGTGTAGTGAATGCTGCAACTAACGCTGTCCACCTCCTGCCCATACAAGGAGACTACAGTCTGGGTTATCTATACGCTAACATAAAAACTCACCAACCAGTAAAACCCCTCGGGCCGATCATCAGCCAGACGCCCACCCCTACGTACACCTTGGCTAAACGTCTTAACCAAATTTTGACCCCCTACGTCCCGAGTCAGTACAGCCTGCAGTCGTCAGTAGAATTCCTAGAAGTCGTCAAGGACACCCCTGGCACTGGGATTATCGCCTCGCTGGACGTAGAGTCCCTGTTTACAAACATGCCTGTTGACGAAACCATTGACATCATCCTTGAGTGTGTCTACAGGAGTCAGTCAACGGCGCCCCTCAACACACCCGAAGCCTCGCTCCGTACACTGCTGGAGATCTGCACGAAGAAGGTCCCTTTCTCCACCCACCATGGCCAGGATGGCGTAGCGATGGGCTCCCCACTTGGGGTACTCTTCGCTAAATTTTACATGGGCACCGTGGAGGAACAAGTCTTCGCTAGGATGCAGCAACCCCGCAGATATGGACGATATATTGACGACATATTTGTTCAAGTCGATGCCGAGAATGAGGTAGAAGCCCCCCGTCAGGCATTTCAGCAGTGCAGTGTGCTGAATTACACGGTTGAATACAGTACCGACGATCAGCTCCCCTTCCTTGACGTCCTTGTAGATGGAAGACGGCCTCCGTACTTCCGTCTACACAAAGAAAACCAACCTAGGACTTTGCCCTCTTCCACTGCTCGACCTGGCAGGACACTCATCAGGAACTCGACCGCGCCTCCCAAGTACTCGTAAATAACGGGTATTCAAATAAATTAATAAGCAGAGAAGTCCATACAGCCCTGGAGAAATGGTACGGTAGTGAGAGCCCGCAACCCCGCCCCCAGGATAATATCAAGCTGTATTATAAAGCCTTCGTGAGTTCACATTACCGTGAAGAAGAGGACTCAGTTAAGAAAATTATTTCTGAAAATGTATCCCCGACCGACGACACCAAAAATATTGACCTGATTATTTACTACCAGAATCGGAGGACACACGACCTTATTATGAAAAATAACCCTTCTCCACAGGTACGAGACCCCCTGAAGCAGACGCATGTGGTGTACCAGTATACATGCCCAGTCCGCGGTTGCAGCGGCGCCTACGTTGGTATGACTACCATGCGCCTGTCAAAGAGACTCTTATGACACGCCCAAGAGGGGGCTATCAAAAATCACGCCCACACCAAACATCAAGAGGCCATCTCCTGGGATGTGATCACCCAAAACACGAAGATCATCGGGAAGGCCCCTGATGCCCGTCGGTTACGCCTGCTGGAGGTGCTTCTCATCCAGCAAGTAAAACCTACACTAAATACGATGCAGGAAGAATTTCTCCTCCCTACGAGTATGAGAAGACCTGCCACAAACAATGACACCACCGAGCACGACAACTCCACGGAAGACAACGCCCCCGAACGAGATACTCCTGCAGCCAACCATAATCAAGTTAGCCGTGACGTCCCACAACGTAGCGAAACGCCCATCAACGTAACTGCGCTGCTAAGGAGGTCAAGGCGGCTGCAGAACTTACAGCATCGCAACCATCAACGCATGGAAAGTGGCTTGAGACCCGATTCAAGCCACCAATGAAAACGAAGACCTACGGCCACCAGCCAATAGTAGATCAGTATGGGGCAGACCCCCTGCTGTCAACTTTGATAACTATGGTATCATAGTTTATCTGTAAAATTCAAATATATACACCAATTTTGACTGTATTTGATCATGACCTCCATAGGCGCTCTACTAGCCTGTCTAAGTAGCACGGAAAAAGCCGCTATTCAGAAAATAGAGAAGAATCTCTACAAGTGTAACGGTGCTGAAGTAGCTATTACTTTTAATAAATAATAATAATAATAATAATAATAATAATAATAATAATAATAATAATAATAATAATAATAATAATAATAATTATAATAATAATAGACTATACAGCCAACTAAGAGGGGAAGACTACCACCCAGAAATTCCTGAAGCCGAACCAAGTAAGAGACTCTGGGAAAACATATGGAGCAATCCGGTATCACACAACAAACATGCAACATGGCTCCAGGAAGTCAAGGAAGAAGAAAACAGGGAGGAATAAAACAAAGATTCACAGAGATCACGACAGATACAGTCAAGACAGCACAACTACAGATAAATGCCAAACTGGAAAGCCCCAGGTCCCGATGAAGTCCATGGATACTGGCTCAAAAACTTCAAGGCCCTACACCCAAGAATAGCAGAACAACTCCAGCATTGTATCTCAAATCACCATGCACCCAAATGGATGACCACAGGAAGAACAAATCCTTAGTACAAAAAGACAAGAGTAAGGGAACTATAGCCAGTAACTACAGGCCTATCACCTGCCTACCAATAATGTGGAAGTTACTAACAGGTATCATCAGTGAAAGGCTATACAACTACCTAGAGGAGACAAAACATCCCCCACCAACAGAAAGGCTGCAGAAGGAAGTGTAGGGGCACAAAAGACCAGCTCCTGATAGACAAAAATGGTAATGAAGAACAGTAGGAGAAGGAAAACCAACCTAAGCATGGCATGGATAGACTATAAGAAAGCCTTCGAACATGATACCACACATGGCTAATAGAATGCTTAAATATATGGGGCAGAGGAAAACACCATCAGCTTCCTCAAAAATACAATGCGCAACTGGAATACAATACTTACAAGCTCTGGAATAGACTAGCAGAGGTTAATATCAGAGAGGGATCTTCCAGGGCGACTCACTGTCCCCACTACTCTTTGTAGTAGCCATGATTCCCATGACAAAAGTACTACAGAAGATGGATGCCGGGTACCAACTCAAGAAAAGAGGTAACAGAATCAACCATCTGATGTTCATGGACGACATCAAGCTGTATGGTAAGAGAATCAAGGAAATAGATACCCTAATCCAGACTGTAAGGATTGTATCTGGGGACATCAGGATGGAGTTTGGAATAGAAAAAATGTGCCTTAGTCAAACATACAAAAAGGCAGGCACAGTAACGAGAACTGAAGGGATAAAGCTACCAGATTATGGAGCAACGTCAAACACATAGATGTGACAGGATACAAATACCTGGGAATAATGGAAGGAGGGGGATATAAAACACCAAGAGATGAACAAGGACACGATCAGGAAAGAATATATGCAGAGACTCAAGGCGATACTCAAGTCAAAACTCAACGCCGGAAATATGATAAAGCCATAAACACATGGGCAGTGCCAGTAATCAGATACAGCGCAGGAATAGTAGAATGGACGAAGGCAGAACTCCGCAGCATAGATCAGAAAACCAGGAAACATATGACAATACACAAAGCACTACACCCAAGAGCAAATACGGACAGACTATACATAACACGAAAGGAAGGAGGGAGAGGACTACTAAGTATAGAGGACTGCGTCAACATCGAGAACAGAGCACTGGGGCAATATCTGAAAACCAGTGAAGACGAGTGGTAAAGAGTGCATGGAGAAAGGACTAATAAAAGTAGACGAAGGCCCAGAAATATACAGAGACAGGAGAATGACAGACAGAAACAGAGGAATGGCACAACAAACCAATGCAAGGACAATACATGAGACAGACTAAAGAACTAGCCAGCGATGACACATGGCAATGGCTACAGAGGGGAGAGCTAAAGAAGGAAACTGAAGGAATTAAACAGCGGCACAAGATCAGGCCCTAAGAACCAGATATGTTTAAAGAACAATAGACGGAAATAACATCTCTCCCATATGTAGGAAGTGTAATACGAAAAATGAAACCATAAACCACATAGCAAGCGAATGCCCAGCACTTGCACAGAACCAGTACAAAAAGAGGCATGATTCAGTGGCAAAAGCCCTCCACTGGAGCCTGTGCAAGAAACATCAGCTACCTTGCAGTAAATAAGTTGGGTACGGCAGCCCCAACCTGAGGGAGTGATAGAAAACGATCACGCAAGATCCTCTGGGACTATGGTATCAGAACGGATAGGGTGATACATGCCAAAACAGACCAGACGGACGTTGATTGACAAAGTCAAGAAGAAAGTATCACTCATTGATGTCGCAATACCATGGGACACCAGAGTTGAAGAGAAAGAGAGGGAAAAAAATGGATAAGTATCAAGATCTGAATATAGAAATAAGAAGAATATGGGATATGCCAGTGGAAATCGTACCCATAATCATAGGAGCACTAGGCACGATCCCAAGATCCCTGAAAAGGAATCTAGAAAAACTAGAGGCTGAAGTAGCTCCAGGACTCATGCAGAAGAGTGTGATCCTAGAAACGGCACACATAGTAAGAAAAGTGATTGACTCCTAAGGAGGCAGGATGCAACCCGGAACCCCACACTATAAATACCACCCAGGTGAATTGGAGGACTGTGATAGAGCAAAAAAAAAAAAAAAAAAAAAAAAATAATAATAATAATAAAACAGCAACAACAACAATAATAAAATACTAATAATAGTAAAAATAATAGTATTAATAGCAAATAATGAAATAAAAAGGTAAAAATAATAATGGTAAACATAATAGTAATATTAATAAAGTATATAGTACTATGTGCTACACCGAGTCCTTTCAATATGGCCGCCCGAGGTGACATGCTAAGCCGGGACATCTCCACTCCAGTGATTGATAATCTATAGGTCTTCCCCACCCAAAAGCCTGCATTCCAACGGTCCCCTACCTTGCTGGATAAAGTTCTAAGGTAATTTGTAGGTTAATCGCAGTCGAACCCCCAAACCCCCACAATTACGGTAAATTCTCAATGAGCAACCCAAATATTGTAGGCAGCTGTAATTTCCAAAGAAGGCCGACGTGGTGTAATCACTTAGATCTGCCTACAGGAGTAATTGAGCTGTTTTAAAGACTTCGTACCATGTACTACTACTACTACTAGGCTGAAACAAAGGATGAATTAGTGAATTATTGGAAAACCATATACAGCAAACACGAAAATAAAATAAAGGAAATCTGGAACGAAGAGAAAAGGATGGAATATGAAAATGAATTGGCAGAAGTAGATGATAGCATAAGAATTGGAGACTATAGATTCCCAAAAGTACTTAGAGAACACATGGACCTATTGATGAAATGCAAAAGGAAGATAGTTCCAATGCAGGAACCTCTGATAACCAAGGAAAAAGTCTTAGCTTGTCTAAGTAAGCTCAAAGCTAAAAAAGCTGCAGGCCCAGATGGAATCAAACCAGAGCTTTATAAAGCATTAATGAAGAGCAAAACCTGTATAGAAGTATTAGTTAGATGTTACAACAAAGAGCTAGATATCAAAGAAAAGCCTGAATCTTGGAAGAAATCGAGAACGAAAATGATAGAAAAGAAAAGGAAACCAAGGGCTAAGGATTTAAGGCCTATAGCTTTATTGAATATGTCATATAAAGTATTCATGATGCTGATAAAAGACGAAATAGAGGCACACCTCAGACTGAATGAACAAGATCACGAATGCCAAGCAGGATTCACAGGAGGGAGTAGGATTGAAGATAATATCCTTACACTACAATATTGTGTAGAAGAGAGCTACAGGAATAGAAAACCATTAATAGTAATAGCTATCGATTACAGTAAAGCCTTTGACTCAGTAAAACGAGAAGTTATGATCGAAGTCATGAAACAGTTTGAGATACATCCAAAAATCATTGAGGCAGTAGCTAATATATATGAAGGGGATAGCACACTAATAGACTTAGGGGAGTTAGTTGAACAGGAAATGGGAATTACTAGTGGAATTAGGCAAGGTTGCACAGGTTCTACTTCACTTTTCAAACTGATGACGTACTTAATAATTAAGAAAATAGAGGAGGAAGGGACAGGATTTGAAAATGAATTAGTAAAGATAGGGACACTTTTCTTTGCTGACGATGGGTTAGTTTTAGCAAGTAATATAGAAGATGCAAGAATAAAATAAAGATTTTAATAGATATTGGAAATAAATGTGAGCTAGAAATAAATAAAGATAAATGATTCTAGAAATCTGTTTAAGCTACAGAAAAAGGAAATGTTAAATAAAGCACAGAAGTTAGCCAACATAACCTATTGCGTGATATAAAAAAGCTGCAACAAAGTTCTAATAGGTAAAACATTCTGGAAAAATATAGCTCTACCATCAGTCTTATATGGAACCAATATGGTTAATCTAACAGACACAGAAATAGAAAAATTACAAAGAATAGAGAATGGGGTATATAGGAAAATATTAGGAGCATGTAGAAGTACAGTAGTAGCCACATTAAGGGGGGGAGATAGGAGCATCTTCCATGAAAAGTAGAATTATGAGTGGAAAGATAAGCTATGTAAATAATACTTTAAATGGACGGAAAGAGATACTGAAGAAAATAATTACAGATATGCAAGAAAAGGAAAGAAAATGGTAGGAAACAGTGGAAAAGTACATGCATGAAGTTAAAATCAATTTAAGAAAATTGGAAGGAATGTCCAAAACAGAAATGAAGGACAAAGCCAGAATCTAGGACACAGCGAGGTGGACAGAAGTCTTGGAAAATAAAGTGACTGTGAATATATATAAAATGTGGAAAAGAGAAATAAAAGATGAAGAAATTCATGATAATTCTACTGGTTCAATACTTCTCTTCAAAGCCAGAACCAACTCTCTTAATTTAAATATAGCAAAAAGGCACCAGAATGAGAACACCTGTCGTCCTTTTTGCCATAATACAGTAGAAGACATATTTCATTTCCTCTTATAGTGTTGTACTTATAGAGAAGAACGTGTTAAAGCAATAGGGCTACAGCAACCCTATGAAAAGAAGGAAAGTGACATAGTTGGAAAATTTCTATTTACAGGTAACAACGAAATAAGAAAAGAGACCATATACTTGATGTGGCAAAAAAGAGAGAAAAAAAGGAAAGAGCTCAACAAATAAAAAACCCCAAAAACTCAAGATTAAGAGGCGCCGTTGCAAAGGCATTGCCTCGACCCATAACTACAACTACAACTACAACAGTTTCTATTGTTGTGTTACTGCTGCTTCATCTTCTTCTCGTTTTACTATTACTACTACCTCCCTCCCCCAACCATAACTTGAGCGAACTGGTTGTGGTACGTGCCCTGTGTGTGAAAGTACCGCCGTGCGGAACGTCAAAGATTCGATTCATAACCTGAGGAGGAGCGATTCCGAGCGAACGATCCGTCAGGCAGAAAGAGAGAGATGGAAGCCGGACGAGTGCAGCGGAATCTGTGTGCTTGAATTACCTACTACCTAGCGAAGACGTCGCTCATCTACGTACCTATCTGATCACAGTAGCAAGGCAGAGTAAGTCAAGCTTCCCTACCCACCTTTAATATGGGCTACTCTCAGCTTACAGTAGGCTAGGATATCCTATAGGACTAACCTAGTGTGTATAGCTATAAGGTAGCTAGGGTAAAACACCGCATGGCCTGCAGCAGGCTAACGACGATCAATGCATGCCACCCTCCGAAAAAGTACAGGAGCCACTACAGACCCGGGGACGATCGATTTTCGTGGGAAAAAATATCTGAGAATAACGTTTTTGGCCCTTTTTATGTAGGGTAAAACACCACAGCAGGCCAAACAGGCCACCTACAATCAACGCTTGCCACCCTCCGAAAAAGTACATTATAACGCGTCCTGACACCGGAGATGGGCATCAGTCGCGACTTGTTGTCGGTGAGAAACGGAGCTAAGTATTTTTCTCCAAAGTTAGAAATTAAGGCCAAATTTTAAGATTTAAACAGAGGGTATTGAAAAGGGCGTCCACGGCAGTGGAAATCTCACCAAAACGCTTTAGAAATTTTTACTTACAACTAAAAATGTTTCGAAGATTGACGCCATCTTGATGTTTACGGAGTCGCTTGTGTCAACAAACTTTCCATTTCCTGTGATAAATCCGCACACCACTTGTACCCACAGACGCTGGGGCACTTTTCATCACAACAATCGAAACACGGTTTCTCACCAACAAACAAGTTAGGAGTAAACAGCTGTTTTGGTAGAAGATGACGAGAAGCGTGCTCTTAGCTAATTTTTAAATAAATAGTAAAACATCAATATTTTACATATTTATGATGATTAATTTGAAAATATTCGTTATTGAAAAAGTAACTCGACTCTGACTCAAATTTAAGTAATTATTTTTCTGAATTAGAACGTTCTTTTAAGTTCTGTATTATGACGTCACGACATCTTGACTTTCGTACCTATTGTAAATAATTGCTATACTCAACTTTCTTGCAGAACAG